>NC_041396.2:260870429-261170429 GCF_900747795.2 Erpetoichthys calabaricus | reverse complement strand
AAAGCACTAAAGATAAAAGATTTTGGCTCCTGGGTAACTGGAATCTGGATACACTCCTTACCCATGGTCCTTTACCCCCTAGGTGCAGAGTATCGTAAAGAAATGTGGACTGCCCAGCAGTGGCAAGAAGAGAGAACCATTACGGGTCTACCAGATCCCCCAGCGACGTCGTATTAGCAAAGATCCCAAATGGGTGACGCTAGCCGACCTCAAGATGCAGGCAGTCAAAGAGATCTGCTATGAAGTAGCTCTTAACGACTTCCGTCATTCACGACAGGAGATCGAAGCCCTCTCAATTGTGAAGATGAAGGAGTTGTGCCGCATGTATGCCAAAAAAGACCCACAGGAGAAGGACACTTGGCGAGTGGTGGCACGTGATGTGTGGGATACAGTGGGAATTGGAGAAGAAAGGGCAGTTGGGGAAGATGGAGAAGCAGGAAAAGCTAATGTGGATAATCTCAAAGCTCATATTGACAAGCTAACTGACATCCTGCAGGAAGTGAAGCTGCAGAATAACATGAAAGATGAGGAAATTAAGGCCCTGAGAGACAGGATGATTAAGATGGAGCGGGTCATCCCATCAATTAGTGGGCAGGTAAGATGTTTTCAAAATTTTCCTAAAATGTCTACCTACTCTGATAAAGCTATGTATGGGTATATTCAATATTTCCAGGGTGGGTGAACTTTCCTGATGTTCTATTGATGTTACTGTGGAGGATTTCCTTTTAGACCTTTTTTTCTAAATATTCTGCTAGCTGGTAGTCCATCAAAAAAATCATCCCTTTCCCTAATTTTGTTTATTTTTTTTCCAGGAGACACTGTTGCTCATAAACATACACGTTAAAATAAAATGATAGTACAAATTTCAAGAAATATTGAAAATCTGAATTTTTTTGTAATTCTCCCCCTTTCAGGACGAGGAATTTATAGATGACATGGCTAACAGCGATGATAATCATAGCGGTATTGGTGACAGGAGTTCATCCCCTGTGTTCAAGAAAGTGGCTATAAAGGACTACATGATGGAAGACACTGAAGGAAATGGCCAGCAGAGTAGCTTAGAAAATGAGGGCTTCTTGGAGGACCTTTCTAATCAGGAGCGTGTCACCAAACTTATGGAAGAGGACCCCGCCTTCCGTCGTGGGCGGTTACGCTGGCTCAAACAGCAGCAATCCCGCATCCAGAACTTGCAGCAACAGCAAATTGCTAAGCAGTTGCGCAAGAGAGTCCATGCTGGTCCAGGGAAATTCATTCCCCCTCTGGACTGCAAGTTGCGTTTCCCCTTCAAAAGCAACCCACAGCATCGCAATTCATGGGGTCCTAATTCAGGCTTCATGCTTATGGGAGACTGTATGGCTACACCAAGGCCTAACAGCGAGCCTTCTCCTTCTGTACTGGGTGACGAGAGTGGCAATGAAGCCCAACTGATGGAACTGAATCCTGGCTTTAGGCCAGAAATGGAATTTACTATGGGAGCAGTAAGTGCACCCAGCCCAATACCACAGAGAATACAGATGTTGCCCGATAAGTTGACAATGCAAGGGGGTAACCCGAGAATACGGACTCCTAGCCCTCACAGAGGTTGGCATAGCTTTGGAGGAGCTGTACATCAGCCAGCTCAGCAGCAAAAACACCACCGCCCACCACATCAACAGTATGACAGCCTGAATAACCACAATGTCCATTACCAACAGCAACTCTACCGTAGAAATTCCTTTGACAATGCCTCACAGGGACGGCCCAATGTCTACCGGCAGACTTCGAACCCTCAAGATCGAGAAAGTCATCACCCCAAAGAGCACTTTCAACCCCGCAAGCCAAACCACCACCATCACCACCCGTATCACCAACAGATGCCACTGCAGAATCCGTTGTTCTTCCAGCAAATCCGACCAAACTTCCCAGAAACAGGAATGGGGCGTTACAACCCCCAGCCGGACTTTACCAACTATGGACCGCATCACAACTATCAGGAAAGGGCTGGCCCGACTCAGTCTAAGTTTCAGGGCTACACCACGCCTCCTCGAATGAGGCGCCAGTTTTCGGCCCCAGATTTGAAAAACCGTGAGACTCCAGTTTGATGCAGCCACTTTTTGGGGGGATGGGGTGCACTTTGTGTGCTTGTGTGAGTGCGTGTGTAGTCCTACTTGCTAGGGAAAATGAGCTGAAGTGCAAAGGTAGTGGGGCAGAGATTGCATATAAGGAAAATAGGAACCCCTTTTGGTGGGCTATGTTGTTCCTGGTGCACATCACTGATTCTTTGGTGGAGCTGTGAAAATTGCCAGCTAACTCAGTGTTGACCTCATTCTTTTGAAGTAAGAAAAATTGAAAGGAAGATTATAGGTGCCGAGTTCTGTCATTATAATTACCATGCTTGGATTTCCACAGACAAAATCTGGTGGTGATGAGGATTCAGACATTCTGCCTAGAATTTTCTTTTTGGATGAGGCTCTGTATTTCATGTTCTAGAGCAAAGGTGTCTAACTCTGTTTGTTGAGAGCATTAGAGGTTGCTGATTTTCATTCCAACTATGGTGTTAATTGAAGGCTAACTGTATATCTAAACTCAGTGAATGAGCTTAAAATTGGGTGGGGGGTGGGCATCTGCAGGATTTTATTCAACCATAGTCTTTAATGTGATGGTGTTTCACACTTTAGCTGAATTGCTTGCTTAATCAGGCCTTGTTTTCCTGTTTTTCCAGGTTGTTAGGTGTTTGCTTAGTGTTTCAATTCAATTTCATAATGACGTTTCCTGACATGATGGGAGCTCCCTTCATGAGGTGCTACATTCAGTGTCCTATGTGTCCTTCACATTTATGCACATTAGTTGAGGAAGTGCTGACTGCCATTACCTGCTGATGATCAACATGTCAAATTATGTTTAAACAGAATTCACGGAATAGCCCACTTCACAGGAGCACTTGAAGAAGCAGAACACAAACTCATAGCCTAAAATGATCTCTGTGACAATATCACTAGGCCAATTTGAAACCCAATCTCTTGAGTTCTGAAACAAACAAAAAGCATAATAAGAAAGAATTTCTGGTAGAAGAAAGAATGGCCCTCTGATGAGTTCCTGCACAAGGGTGATGAGAATCAGTGTGTTCATCATATGCAATAGAGGCAAAGTCTGCATTGTAAGTTGTATAGAGAGGCCAGCCTTCAGGTGCCAGACCTGTTTTGGAAAGCATGAGGCTCTCCTCAGGATGAGTGAACTTCATTTGTGCACACAGGCATTTAGAATGACTGGCAGTTGTTCAATCCAAGCTCCTTTTGTCCGTCTTTACCCACCTGATGAAATTCTGACCTTCTGTTTAACCTCACTACACTTAATTGACTGAGAATATGGTAGACTTTCTACTTACATTAGAGAAGCCTCTTTAGTTTTATGTGAATTAATAACTTGCTAGTTAGTTCAATCATCATTTTATCTGATGCTCAACACAGAGTACACATTCACAAGAAGCCAGATTTCTCCTGGTTAATTGGTGAGTCCAAATTAGTCATGGTCATGTTTGAGTAGGCTTTGCAGTGGACTGGTGTTTTGTCCAGAGCTTTTCCAGCACCACCTATTGCTGCAGGATAGGCTTTAGCCCACTGTGACCTTCAGCTGGATTAGGGATGTTCTGAGAAAATCACGTTATATTATATAAAACTGCCACAAAATAATAATCCTGTATATAACTTAGGCCTTTAGTCCAACAGCCCGATATCGACCATGCTTAGTATAAATAAATTGTTGTCAATGGCAAGGCCACTTTCACTGATTATTGACATCTTATTGGCTTAGGAAGGACTTGGCATAGAACACATCAAAAATGTCATTCACATCTGAGGAGCTACAGTAGGTCTGTCATCCACCACTGTGTAGACTGTCTGTCACAGCTTTACCATAAAACTTCTTTATTTTATTTACCTCTGTATTCAATTTCATTCTAAGACTACCTTAGATGTGTGAAAGTGAATATTCTGACATCATGTAGCAGGAACAACTGGAGCAACACTCCTTCTGACGTGTCTGCCTCCTGATTTGACATGCGGCAGCTCAAGGTGCCATAGATGTGGACAAAGTGAAACTGATTTGTAGTGCAAATCAAGGATATTATGGGCCTGGCCAGCTAAGGCAGTGGATTTTAAATTCACTCTATGATAAGAGTGTATTTCCTCTTTTACTGTTCATAAAGAACATTAAAACACCATGTAGTATGCATATATAATATACTTTGACACAAGTATTTTTAAAATTGTTCTTAACACTTAGAATAATAAGAAGTAATATAGTAAGCCACCTACTGTACCAGTCAGCTTTATTGGATTTTAAACCAGAAAACTGTCAGTTTAGTTCATACTTTAGCTCACCTACATGTATTTGCAGTTTAATTCCTACTGTAGCTCACCTACATGTATTCTCTGGTTATAAATATTATGGTAATAAACTGTAGTCTATTTTAAGTCTTCTTGGGTAAAGTCAAGTTTTATTTGTCACATACAAATAAACACACATTGTAAATTGTAGTGAACTGCTTAGTTACAACAAGAAATATACTTATTATAACAAACCACAACCCCCAAAATAAACACAATAACGTTTGTCTTGGATAATAAGAGAGCTGCTGTCTCCTGATAACATGCTTGGAGATGGGAGATGTAGTTGGATCTGCCGAGTGATGCCACAGCTTTAAGGCATTAACCATTTGGATTGAGCAGGTCCAGTTGCTTGTGTATCCAAATAGAGCATGCCGGCAGAAGTTTGTTTCTGCCAAAGTTCCGTGGTTGCAGTTCCCAGCATTCTAAGCTAAGAATGATTCATTCATTATAGTGTTGGTAAAGTGTTTCTGTTGCTGAGTTAAGTTGCGTCTTCCTGATTAATGTTTATTATCTCCCTAGGCAGTAACGTGGATGAATTCAGTCAGCATTTCAATGTCTGGATTACACATTTTAGTTTTAATTATAATATGCTTGCTTTTTTGCCGTAATTCATTCACAAAAATCTCCAGTCCTTCCTACCTTTTCCACTATATATGATTGTATCAGATCAAACCAATCAAGCATTAAAACAGCATATGAAATAAGAAAATTAAAGTAACTCACTGTGACTCACCAAGTTCATCCAAAGGGATGGGAGGAATACTTAATTGACAAACGTGTGGAATCACCACAGCACCATGAAGTAGATGACTGAGTTAGAACTGTTGATTACACTTCTTAAATACAGAGTTATTAATTACAAGAGTATATGATTAGTGGGCATTTTTCATGTCTTTGCAAGTTACTGATAAACAGACCCTTGGAGTCAGCATTCTGCTCCACTTGATAATATTGGTTCTTTTATCAATACTTAACCTCGTGCAAAAGTAACAGTGGGACTGGGTCACAGATCAATAGGCTTTAATTAAAATGCTTTCTAAGAGTGCTAAGGGCAAAAGTAATCAGTTAATAAGAAGGTAACTCAAATTTAATATATTTAATATACAATCAAAAAATGAATCATAATTAACAGTAAAAATCCAATCGGACAAATAATTTCCACCTTACGTTCATCCCCACTCTGCTCACGTCATCCTTTCCATCTTTGGACAAGCTGCTCCATTGATAAGGTGATAACCCCCTAGGCGGTTGTGATCGCAGTGCTATATCCCACTTTACATTCCCTAGAGTCTCATACATCCTCAGATGTTAGACATAAGGTAGCCTTCAGATCTTCTACGCTTACCCTCAGAAGTTCACGGCTCGTCCAGAAGGCAGTGGAGATGGGCCGACACCCAGGTCTGTGTTTGAAATAACAGCAGCTCATCTTCAGTTTAAAAATCCATTTAAAACTTAATAGTAACAAACCAGAAGTGAAATTTAAACATTAATGATATTAGAAAATGTGAGTTTATCAAAAAAAAAAAAAAAGAAGAAAGTTTCTATGAAGGCAGCTGCTTGCACGGTGCCCAGAATACTAATTATTCCTATTAATAGTACATAAAGGCTGAATAAAAGATTAATCCTTTATATACTGTGTTATCATTAGTATCATTTTCATTAAGCACACCATCAGCATGTACCTTTTTCAAAACCTTCAAGGTAAATGACTGAGAAATACCAAAATTCCAAGAAAAGCCTAAGCAAGTGGCCACAAACCAAAGTGACATGAAGAATTCTTAGTGGTGCATTATTCTAGAGGCTCTGTGAATTCCACTAAGAAAAGATAAAAGTGGGCAAATAGGGACTTCATTTTTTGTTTCTGACAAAGGGCTGACACTTAACATGTCACTTTCATGTTTATACAGCACCCTTTGTGAATTTCCCCCTGGGATTAATAAAGTATCTATCTATCTATCTATCTATCTATCTATCTATCTATCTATCTATCTATCTATCTATCTATCTATCTATCTATCTATCTATCTATCTATCTATCTATCTATCTATCTATCTATCTATCTATCTATCTATCTATCTATCTATCTATCTATCTATCTATCTATCTATCTATCTGTCTATCTATCTATCTATCTATCTATCTTTATATTATTTGTAGGCTTTAGACCAGCAAACGCAAAACTATCAACCAAGTTTAAAAAATACAAAAATCCGAGTTGGCATTTAATTCATCCAGTTCAGGGTTACAGGGAGCTGGAGATTCCACAGGTAGAATCTTGCGGGGTTGCCAGTCCATCACAGCCTCCTACATTCAGCAGAATGAGTTTGCTATCACCCCCCATTGTTCATTATTAACCCACACCATGACTTTAGAACACAACATGAAGGATTTGTAAGTTGGATGAGCTTGGGTGAGCGATTTCACTTACTTTTCATCACCTGAACAGATTCTGGCACTTGAAAGCTTTGCCTCTGCTCCGACTTGGTTCTGTTTTCAACAGTAAGAAAGAGGAAGACTTAGCAAGGGACAGAAAGAATGGAGTGGTATTGTAAGAAAGTGATGGGTAAGATGGCACCAGCAAGTGCCATGGAATGGTTTGTGGAAGTAAAGTTGAAGGTGAGTGGAGTGGAATGGAGATATGGTGGTACTGAACTGTACTGAATGACACTTTTTTGATTCAAGATGGATTTGCTAGCACTACGCCCAGGCCTCTTGCCAGTGTACAGTTGGCACATGCACATTAAATTTAGTGGGGTTGATTCTGATCGGCGGTTGGATTATTCCAAGACCTTAGACTTTTCATTGTGCATAGGTGCCATGTTTGGTATTGTAGCTAATCTCCTATAAGTGCTCTGAGTCACCATAGTATCAGATTCCGCAGTATCAAAATGAACTGAAAATATCCTTGTATGAAGTAGCTCTCATGGTTAGCATTTCTGCTTATGCCAGAGCTACTTGGCCGGGTGTCAACTGTGTTTGTGGATGGCTCTGAGTGATTCAGACCTTTAAGGGTGAGATCTGAAGTGTCATGTTAAAGCATTATGCAACTATCAAGTGTGGCGACTTTAAACATTTTGAGGTTCTCCACACTCCTCGTCTTGACTTGTATAGTGTCTCGATCAGAGCTGCACTGGGTTTTGCCGGTGGTTGATGGGTTTCAGACATGTTAGATATCATCCCTATCAATGGTTAAGCTATTTTGGGTTGGGATCTGCCATTTTAGTGACTTTTTATTCATGTCTCAATGTTATGCCACTTGGTGACAAACAGGTAGAGGGGGAATTTATTCAGTTTGAGTTTCCCCCTGCAGCAGGGAGAGCTCGCTCTGTCTCTCTTTCTCTCTGTCTGTCCACATGGCTTATTTCTACAAAGAATCTTTCAAGTCGGATGGAGTGGATTGCCACATGTGGGTATGTGTATGTGTGTGTGTGAGCATGTGATTGGTTTATTTACACATGTGCTGTCACGCCTGATCCCACTAAACCGCCTTGTGACAAAGGAAGCTGCTAATGAAGACTTTTTCTATTTTCTCCACAAGGCGTGGTGGGTAGCCGACTTGCACTAGAAGTCTGCTGATGTTGGTGTCGTGGTATCAAGTGCTGGCCACGTTCTGCCAGGAACATGCAGCATAACTTCCAAGATGCTGCGATGGCCACCTTGTGGGCCAGAAGTGATCGGCTTGATCATCTTCCTTATTGGGGGGTGTATTTTAATTGCTAGAAAACTGTGGACAATTCAACAAAAAAGTCCAACCCTAATCTGTAGGGGACTCCTTGCCAGCTTAGGTCCTCTAAAGCAGCCATGTGCAGTGTTGAAGGTTGGAGAAAGCTTACAGGAGGTTGTCTTTAAAACGGTTTGTACACTACCAAAGGAGCTTTGTAGCACTTGTAGATGTTAGGAGAATCGCGTCGCTTCTGGCGCTTTGACTATTAACGGAATCTTGCTCCACTTTCATATGTGCTGCTTTTGACCAGTGAGTGCCCAGTTCCACTTGGACATGTGTGTTTTCTTTTTTCCTCTTTCTTTATAGGTGTAGTGTTTTAAATGGATTAATAATTTGTTTTTGTTTCAGTGGTTTAAATGAGCTCTTTTTTCCATACAAAAGCATATTCTGAACACTTTTTTTAAATTTACAAGGCTCCAAATTGGCTTTTATCCTATTAGTTATATCTGCACAATTATTATATATGTATGTAGTTTATTTGTTTGGAAAAAAATGTATAAAAAAGATCCTTGTTAGTAACATGTTTTCTAGGCTTTAGTGTATCAGAGAGGAGGCATTTGATGGCGTGTATGTTTTTGTAACATACCACTTTTGTTTCTCCCATAAATAACTGGTGTGGAAAGGCAGTGTACAGCCACCGGTAAATCTTTAAAAAAAATAAATAAATCAGTTTTTATATACAGTAGTAGCTTTTCTGCAAAGGCTCTCAAAGGTCAGCATGATGCTGGAAGGGTTCCCTCCATTGTACATCAGACAGGGGAGCCAAGAGTAATAAAATTGTAAAGAAAAGAGCAAGCCTTGGCATCTGTGGGGAGTAAGAGAAGCTGGCGGCAGTGAGGCTCGCCATCTGCTTGATGCATTTTCATTTGGGACATGTTGGGGGCAGCACGGTGGCCAGGTTGTTAGTGCTCCTCTTAAATTAACCAGACGGTCCTAAATGCAAACATTTGAGGTGGGTAGTGAGGCTCGTTGTTACTGGCCTTTCTTACTCCACACATTTGGTGAGGATTATGAGACCTTTGTGGAGTCTGCATGTTGTACCTGTGTCCCCCTTTGTTCTCACTTAACCTTACAAGTTTAACTGACCTGGGCTGAGGGTCTGCCCTGGCAGACATGAGCATCCCGTCCAGGGCTGGTGTCTGCTTTACACCTCATATTGCTGAAATGTGCTGTAGCCCCTGGGCCCCACCAGAGCCTCATATTTGGTTTATGAATGGCATCTAAAAACAGAATTATTATTTTGTGTACACTTTTGTGTTTTTATATTTTTCTTCGTCATAGGGTTGAAGAGATATATCTGAAATGGTGTTTATTTCTCTCTCTCTTTTTTTTTTTTTTTGGAGCATGCATTTTTTTTTCTTTTCTAACAGTCTTTGCTAATGTTTACTTTTGCTGGTTGGTTGTATTGTTGTTTTTGTGTTCCTGTAAGAAATTTTGAATTTGGTTTAAGGAGAAAGAGAGGTTTTGTTTGGAAAGAAATAAAGCGACATGCAGACTTCCAGGACAGAGTGAGTCTGTACAGACGCCAGGCTACAGAGCAGAAGCTCAAGAGTGTCCTTTAAGACCAATAAAGCTTGGTGAAATCCTACAGCTGTTTTCATTTGTTGTATACACTTTAATAATAAAATAATAATACATTTTATTTATATAGTACCTTTCCCATGCTCAAGGCGCTTCACAGAGTCTTAGAAAAAAAATCAGCAGGGTATATGTAACATTGGATACAAATGTTTTCCTGAACAGAACAATGAAACAGATAACAAAGCATTAAATAGAACAATGAACCAGAGTAAAATACTAAATTCAATACTAAAAGAAAATCCTAACAAATAACCTAATTTGTGATATAACAGACACACAAATTATCATGTGCACCTGGACAGAGAGGTAAACTAAAAGAAAGGGCAGAATGTTAAGTTAAGTTAAAAGCCTTCCTAAATAGATGAGTTTTAAGTTGTTTTTTATACGAATGAAAGGAGTCCGCTGATCTAATTAATTTCGGGATGTCATTCCAAAGTCTAGGTGCTATGGAGCTGAAGGCACTGTCACCCATAGAGTGCAGGTTAGTGTGAGGCACAAGATTACCAGAATCAGAGGACCTTAGTAGGCGAACAGGAGCATAGCGATTTAGAAGGTCACCGATGTAGTCCGGTATAAGGCCATTTAAAGCTTTGTAGGTTATTCATAGAATTTTATATTCAGTCCTGTAAGACACAGGGAGCCAGTGAAGGTGAAACAGGATGGATGTGATGTGCTCACTGTTGCTGGTTTGTGTAAGGACTCTTGCAGCAGAGTTTTGAATCAACTGGAGCTGTGATATAAGATTAGAAGGGGCACCTGCCAGCAGCAAGTTACAATAATCGATGCGGGATGTGATAAAAGCATGGACAAGTTTCTCAGCATTAGAAAAGGAGAGGAATGAGCAAACACGGGATATGTTACGGAGGTGAAGGTAAGAAAGTTTCTTAATGTGGTTTATGTGGGCGGAATAAGAAAGAGAGGAATCAAAAATAACACCAAGATTCCTTGCATCAGAAGAAGGTCTGATGAGATCAGAGTGACTGAAAAGGAGCTCATTTTCTTTAGTTCCAATTTGCAGGAGTTCAGTTTTGTTGCAATTTAATTTTAAAGAGTTCTGCTCCATCCAGGTTTTAATTTCACTGAGGCAAGTTGTGAGCTGTGAAAACTCTGATGATGTTGCATTTTTGACATTGAAACAGAGTTGAGTGTCATCTGCATAAAAATGATAACTCAGTCCATAGCTATGAATAATATACCCAAGGGGAAGCATATAAATACAGAAGAGAAGAGGACAGAGTCCTGAGGAACTCCTTGTGTGCCTGGCGCTGAGCTGGATCTGCTGTTGCCAAGACTAACAAACTCTTGCCTATCAGTCAGATAGGACTTGAACCACTGGAGGGCAGTGCCAGAGATACGCAGCATGTTCTCCATTCTGGACAGTAGAATGTCATGTCTGACAGTGTCAAATGCTGCACTGAGGTCTAACAGAATTAATATGCTGGTTTGTCCAGAGTCTGCTGCCATAAGCAAATCAATGGTTACCTGAAGAACAGCAGTTTCACAGCTCTGCTGCACCCTGAAACCAGACTGAAAGGGTTCCATCAAATTATTAGGGGTTAAGTAATTGGTGAGCTGGGAGGCTACAACACACTCAAGGACTTTTCACAGAAAAGGTAAGTGGGAAATAGGCCGAAAATTGTTAAGATCATCACCATCAAGACCAGACTTTTTTAACATGGGGGCTACAGAAGCGATTTTAAAAGTGGCTGGTACAAACCCAGTGTCAAGGGATGTATTGACTATTGTTGTAACAGTCGGGATTATGGCATGAAGGCAGGATTTAAGAAGTGTGGTGGGGATGGGGTCCAGTACACAAGTAGTTGGCCTCATCTTACAAAGCAGGTCATTAACAAATGCCAATGTGATTGGTGAAAATTTAGAAAAGGAGCTGGAAGGAGTGGGAAGACAGAGAAGGATTTAAATGGATGATGGATTTATGTTAGTTGAATTATTTAGATCTTTAATTTTATTGCAGAAAAAGTGGAGGAATTTTTCACAGACTTCAGTAGAGGAGGTAATTGGGCCAGATGCAGGTAGAAGTAATTTATTAACTACACAGAACAAAACCCTTGGGTTTTCATGGCCACTTTCTATTATTCTGCCATAATGTGTGTTCTTGGCTGCAATTAGTGCATCCCTGTAAGCCCTTTGATGGTCAGAGAAAGCCTGGATGTGAACAGTGAGGCCAGTCTTATGTGACATTCTCTCAAGGCGTCAGCCAGTTGCTTTCATATTTCGTAGCTCTGAATTATACCATGGAGCTGAACGCTTAAAGGATACCTCATTATGTGTTAAAGGAGCTGTTTTATCGAGTGCTGAATGAATGGCTGAGTTATAGTGGTCAACAAGACTATCTAGTGTTGATGGAATAGGTGAAGACATAAAAAGATCAGAAATGGATCCAGCAAGAACAGAGGGACAGATATTTTCAAGGTTTTGGAAAGAAATTTGACATTTACAGGTAAGAGGAGGGAGAGGTAATGAGACAGTGAAAAGCACTGCTTTATGGTCAGAGAGTCTCAAATCACTGCTATAAGTGTTGCCGACAGATAATCCAGATGTGCAGATCAGGTCCAGTATATGACCACCAGAGTGGGTGGGAAAATCAACATGCTGCACCAAGTCAAAACACTCCATTAAGGATAGGAATTAATTTCTCAGTTTACATGTAGTAATGTCAATATGGATGTTGAAACCGCCAAGAAGAATGACTCTGGGAAAGTGAATTTAAGTGGGTTAATAATTCAGTCATATCAGATAAAAAAGACGCATTGTATTTCGGGGGACAATAGACAACTATAAATGAGACAGGACCAGATTTTGTTATTAGCTTAAGAGCCAAACACTCGAAAGACAATGGACCATCAATGGGGATTCTTTTGATGGTTAACTTCGATTTAGCAATTACTGCAACTCCTCCGCCTTGTCTTGAGGTGCGAGGCTCCGTGAAGTGAATGTATCCGGGTGGGGTCACCTCCGTGACAGATGTGAAATCATTTGGTTTTTGCCAAGTTTCTGTTAAGCATAGCAAGTCAAGGTTTGAGTCTGTAATGAATTCTGATAGCACCAATGCTTTGCCATTTAAGAGATCTTGAGTTAAACAATGCAATATTAGCCGATGTGGGTTCGTTGTGCACAGATCCAACACCAGAGTTTATTTTAACATATTGCAGATTTGGCACACTGACACTCCTATTTCCAAAGCCATGAGTAGGATGGCATATTCCTGAGCAAATGCTGCCAGTGAACTTTTTATTCACAGCCCAGCTGTGGCAGCGACCTGACCCGCGATGTAAATATTTTGGGCGCCGCTCAATACCATCGTCTTTAGGACATTCTAGTCTGACCATTTGCTCTGGACAAACTGTTTAATATGAAGGAGTTTGTCACAAGAGTATTTTAGCATAGTAGAGAGCAATACTTATCTGATAGTAGCAGAGAAGCAGCACAGCACAGCGGAGAAGGTGAAACGGGAGAATGGGTGGTGTAGATGAGCGGCAAGCAGCAGAAAAAGCATAGTAGGAGATATTACAAAATGCACATGAAGATACCAAAATTCAGAGGTTCCAACATACAGCCACATACATATAACATTGGGTATTACAGGCGGGATCGCCCAGAGCCGTATTAAGCATGTATAGAAGGAATCGAAAGCAATCCAGTGTATAAATTATAATCAAGAACACAGAGTTTAAAAAGAGAGACCATCCCCGGCTCATAGATCATCACGGTACAAAGAAATGTCCATAGGGCTCATCCAGTGTGCCACAGAAAAATTCAGTTGTATCCGAGGCTGCAGACCCAGTCAAGGCAAAGTCCATAAAAGTATCTGATCCAGTCCACCTAGGGTGATAGACAGATAGAACTTTATGTGCCCCTGGGGGAAATCTGTCATTTTACAGAAGCTCAATAAATAAATATACACACACACACACACACACACACACACACACACACTATGATCTGAACACATCAGATTGACTAAAATGAAGAGAACTTAAGACTTGGCAGTCACAGTCACAATGAGGCCTTATGTGGGCATATTGCTGTTGATATAAAGGAGCCCCCGTAGTGTTTCTTCTGCTGAATGATTTGTTGCTGAAAGTCCTCAGTGTGAGTGTGTCAGAGAGAGGATGTGCAATATTTTTCATAATGGCACTCAGTTTGGTTTTATTTCTAATAGTAATAATTCATTCATTTATATAGCACTTTTCTCACTATTCAAAGCACTTTACACAGTGAGTGGGGGGCCACTTCAACAGCGATTGATGTGCAGCATCCACCTAGATGATGTGATGGCAGACATTTTGCGCCAGTAAGCTCACCACGTATTAGCTGTTAGATAGTGAAGTGCTGAGAGACAGTTAGCCAATCAGAGACAGGGGAAGATTAGGGGGCCTGAATGACTAGGCCATGGTTGACAATATACCTAGGATATTGGGATACACCTTACTCTTTAAAAAGGATGCCCAGGGATCTTAAATGACCACAGAGAGTCAGGACCTCAGTTTTAGGTCTCATCTAATTTACTTAGACTTTCTAAAACTCTTAGCCTCAGTCCTACAAAAAAGATAAATTCTGAAATTGAAGCTGTAGGCATCAGAGGTAACCTACAAAACTGGATCTCTAGTTCAGTGTTTCCCAACCTCGGTCCTGGGGACCCACTGTGGCTGTGGGTTTTTGTTCCAACCAGATTCCTAATCAGTGACAACATCTGATAACACTGATCTCATTTAATTAGCTGGCATTATTTTTCTTTCAGAAAAGCACAGCAGCATGATTTTTACATTTATAAGACATTTAGAAATATTTCTGCTTTTGCTATAGATTTAAAGCTTAACTCTCTTTTGTTGACTTCAGAGCAGAGCACACACGTTGGCAAACAATAATCAAAGGCTGCAAGTACTTTAGCATTAGACCCACTAATTAGTAAATAATGAATTAATTAAACAATTAGAACACCTAAAAAAGTAGAATGAAAATCAAAATAAAAATATTGTTAAAAAGAAAAAAATACATTATTCCCATATAACTGCTTGGTACATTTTAATATATACTAAGGGGCTCTGTCCCCTGCTCGCTTCGCTCGCCCACCCCTGGGTTTGGTTTACCGGATATACAATTGAAAGAGGTTATTTTTATGGGAATTGTTACATATGCATTATTTTCACTTTTACTTTAAAACTTTGTAAAAATAATACTTGTCCTTTATTTCTGGCCCCGGGTGTGGTTACATCTCTTTCTCGCAGGACGTATAACGCTGCTCGCATTGTGAAGGGGGGGCGGTTGAATACACGCTAAGGAGATTCCGTTGGATCATCTGCTGTCTTTCTGCAGCTGGCGAGCTGCGTGTTCTGTTTGTCGCGTCGATCATTTCAAAGCCTGTACAGCAGCTGTCCTTTTGCCACTTTGCGTCTCTGCCACTCACGCTGTGGAGGGATGGGGTGGGGGGACTGAACGCACGCTAAGGAGAAGAGGTTGCATCATGCTGGCTTGCTGCTGCTGGCGAGGTGCATGTTCTGCTTGTTGCTTGTCTTTGTTTTAAGAGCTAGGAGCACATGAAGTGTGCCTGTCAAAAGCATTCCAACAACTGCTAGGTTAGATGTCCGTGAACTTGTTTTAAATGTTGTCTCACTGCCTTGTCTCGCGTGACGTTAAAGTGTCTCTCGCGGGACGTCAAATTGTCTTCTGAGAAGATCACATCTCGTCTCCCTCCCAAGATTTTTTTTTTATAATAGAGAAATATACTAGGGGGCTCTGCCGCCTGCTCGCTTCGCTTGCCAACCCCCAGGTTTGATCCCGTGGAAATACAATTTAAAGTGGTTTTTTTTTCATGGGAAGTTTTACATATGCATTATGTTCACTTTTCATTTTAAAACTTCAGTAAAAACAATATTTGGAATAAACTGTTCTTCAAGATCGCATTGAATTTTGATTCCTTGTTTGGTCTTACATAGTGATTATGCAACGTGTAACTGGCCGTGAGTGAATATCGTTTCTTTGTCTCTTATAAATAAACAGACTTTTTCAAATGTTTGTCCTTGTGATTTGTTAATTGTCATTGCAAAAGGTATTCTCACAGGAAACTGTAAATGTTTTAATACGAATGACATATCAAGATCTCCTTTTTGTCAGAACACCGTTTTGAGTTCATTCAATAAAAATAAGACTTTTTGATAAAACAATCTACTTATGGAAGTGAGAATTTCCAGAGCCGATGTAGCTGGTGGCATTGATCTCAAGAAGCTGTGGATTTCTGGCCATTGTGGATTTCACATCATTGTAAGAAATAAATCTGGCTGACCTATACTTAATGTTGTTAGTCATTAGCACTAAAACATAAGTAACATGATACTTAGAATTGGATACGAACCCTCACCTCTTCTGTTTCTCTTCTCGGTACTCAAATGTGGCACTTGGCACCACGGCCCACCTGCCAAGTTGTTTTGCCTGCCTAAGGTAAAGTCATCCCTTATGGAGAATTGCAGGAATCGTGGGAAAGAGGGGTCCTTACATCGGATTGGCTGGGCAGCGCTGTTTCAGCTGTGGAATGGCCAAATGGGGGAGACAGCTTGATGGATGAGGTCTCCAGGACTCTAAACAAATCCAAATCATATTATGTGATGTCATCTACTGTTACATTCTGCTCCGTACTTGTAAAATTTTTATTTTTATACTGTATTGAGGATTTGTTCTCTTCTGTGTATTGTATTGTATTGTATCATATTGTATTGTATTGACCCCCTTCTTTTGACACCCACTGCACGCCCAACCTACCTGGAAAGGGGTCTCCTTTTGAACGGCCTTTCCCAAGGTTTCTTCCATATTTTCCCTACAAGTGTTTTTTTGGGTGTTTTTCCTTCTCTTCTTAGAGAGTCAAGGTTGGGGGGCTGTCAAGAGGCAGGGCCTGTTAAAGCCCATTGCAGCACTTCTTGTGTGATTTTGGGCTATAAAATTTAATAAATTGTATTGTATTGTATACTTCTGGATATTGCCATTGCATCATGATGTAACTGTTGCAATGCTCTTGGACTACCTTGATATGATGATGGTAATATTACTGCTTTACCTATTTTGAATTTGTCTGAACTATTGAGATGGGTGGCACAGTGACGCAGTGATAGCACTGCTGCCTCACAGTTAGGAGACCTGGGTTCGCTTCCCGGGTCCTCCCTGTGTGGAGTTTGCATGTTCTCCCCGTGTCTGCGTGGGTTTCCTCCGGGTACTCCGGTTTCCTCCCACAGTCCAAAGACATGCAGGTTAGGTGCATTGGTGATTCTAAATTGTCCCTAGTGTGTGTGCTTGGTGTGTGGGTGTATGGGTGTGTGTGTGTATGTGCCCTGTGGTGGGCTGGTGCCCTGCCCGGGGTTTGTTTCCTGCCTTGCGCCCTGTGTTGGCTGAGATTGGCTCCAGCAGACCCCCGTGACTCTGTAGTTAGGATATAGCGGGTTGGATAATGGATGGATGGATAGACGTGATCAATGAGACCTTGCATATGTTCCGTTCTAAGTTCAGCTTGATTTAGTAAAGAAGAGACAATTAGCAGCAACTTTTACATACGCATTAATGATGTGATAGACATTGAGATGACAGAAGTGGGTTAAATATATGGGAATGTATCGCTAATTTTGACCCGAAATATTGTGTGGGTGTTAACATATGAATGCATTTGTTTCATATTGTACAACCATCCTGTTTTGCCATCTGGGAAAAGCAAAGGAAAGAGTACGGGGTCAGCATGTGGCGATGTATTTGACATAAATGACGAATCATGCTTTGCCTTTGCCTATACATGAATATCTACTTTGTCTTTGATATCTTCACCTTTCGAAATTATTATCGCTGACAATTCGTCACATGTGGGTTTATTATAAATGCAACTGTGATCTTTCGGATTCATATAGAAATCCAAGAAAATTTCCTTGTCCGTGTTTTGCTGATATATCTCGTGTAAAGTGCGATACTTTTGGACGTATGCATTTGTATCCATTATTGTCTATATAATTTCTATGACGTCGGATCATTAACTCTTTCGATTCTATGTTGTATCGATTCTCCGTGATCATACAGATACACCTGACCAAACTGTGTTTTTTTCCAAATTAAACTTGTCTTATCTGTAATTGTTGCAGGAACACAGATTCTCGTAGCGTATGGTCCATTATTGTGTAAATCAACGTTTTGTGCATTGAATGATGCTAACGCGAAAAGATTATTGTAGACGCGTATATTTTGCCTGTAGTGTTTGTGGATTTCACTTTCACCAAACAAGAAATCTTTGAATTTTTGAGGAAATGCCTCTTCATTGGTAAGCAGCAGTACTTTTCCCAGATGGCAACACGAATTAGACGATCTACGAGTCTCTGACATAAAGTTTAAAGCCTTACAACATGTACATACTTCTGACATATCCCCTATGTCCATATATTCAATCTCTTTTTGCTGTTCTGTTATTTCACCTAGTAATAATTTCCATTTGTTTGCGCGAGTACGAGCTGTACCCTCTGTTGTTTGATGCCTTCGAATTGTAGTACTGTCATATTTTTGAACTTGCTCTGCGTGTGTTTCATGCCAAGGATTTTTTTGTGCCTTTCGATTTCCACTGCTTTCATAATCTGTAACCTGCTCTGCATGTGTATGGCTCCAACGTTTTTGAACGTCTTTATGAAGTTCTACTGTGTGTTTTACTCGTTGTCTTTTATTTCTGACCCCGTTTGGACCTGCAAGGTTTTCAATTCCACTTGTTCCGGGCTGATTATTACTTTCCTTGCCTAGGTCACCATCTCACGGGAACATGCTTCCAATGGATGTCAGTATAACCTGACTGGTATCCTTCAATAAGGGCGCGCACAAAAAGGCGAGCTTCAAAAGGGCGACCTCAATTGAGCGGGGCGAATAAAGGCATTCGTAGATAATTTAGATAATAATAGTAGATAATAACAAAATATCTACGTGGCATTGCACATAGCCTACAGCTTCAAGTGTAACACAAAAATGAGTAAGAGCAGAAAACAACGAAATATATAGAGCTTTAGAAATAGTTTGTTAGAAGTTCATGCATTAATTAATTGGATGTTTTAATATTCTTGCTTTCGCCTTTTTATACGTTCAATCATTGCCTTTGTCTAATAAATTTTCTGTAATAATTTTGTTGCGTTTGCCTTTATTCGCTGCGCCCAATTGAGGTCGCCCTTATTGAATAGAACCACGTGACTTGACCGTGTCACGGGAAGTGAAAGTGTCTCTGCCTCTCTGAATTGTCTCTCTGAAGTGTCTCTCTTCTGAAGATCACGTCTAGTCACAAGAGTTTCTTTTATAACAGATATATATATTTTTTTTTTTAACCAAACTTAGTTTTCTAATTTCTATATTGTTCCCAAAACACAGAACTTGTGAAATAACACATCACTTAATTAGCCCAGGAGTCCAATTAAAAACAGAAGCTGGTTGGAACAAAAACCTGCAGCTACAGGGGGGGGGGGCCACAGGACCGAGGGTAGGAAACACTGGTCTAGATGGTTAGCCAGAAGAAATAAAAGAGAACAGATAGGAGGAGAATGCTCCACGTAGAGTGACGTCATCAGTGAAGTCCCTCAGGCGTCTGTCCTTGGACAATTCCTTTTTATGATTTACATTAGTGACATTGACTTATGATATACTTAGTAAACTTAATAATAATAGTAATAATGCATTTTATTTATAGGGGCACTTTACATTAGCAGTAAATCTCAAAGTGCAACATAAAAAGATTAAACAAAGGCAAGGCAAGTTAAAAACAGAGATAAAACAACAATAATTATAGCATTCTTGTTAATAAGCTTTCCTAAATAGAAAAGTCTTTAGCTGTTTTTTAAAACCGCCCACAATCTGCTGTGTTCTCAGGCTCTCTGGTAGGGCATTCCAGAGCCGTGGAGCAGCGGCTGCAAAGGCTCGGTCACCCATTGTGAAATTTACTGGTAATACTAAAATTGGAGGAATGGCAGACAATGAGGAGGAAGCAACACAATTCAAAAAGGACCTGGACAAGCTTCAGGACTGGGTGAACACTTGGAGCATACAGTTTAATGTAGAAAAGTGTGAAGTGCTACACGTGGGCAAAAGGAACATCTATTATAAAAAAAAAATCTTGGAAGGAGATGAGGCGTGATTGTCTCAGAGACACTTTCATGTCCCATGAGACGTGTCTTCGTGCCAAGCGATGTAACCACGCCCGGGGCCGGAAGCCCCGTGAGACAAGAACTTATGCAGAGATTTGGAAAAGTCCAGTGTGGTTATGTCAGACACATTTCTTGCAGAGAGAAAGAAACGATATTCACTCACGGGCAGTTATACATTGTGTTGTCATGATCTAATTCCAAAGAGGGAAATCAAACTTCAATGTGATATTGATGAAAAGAGACGGAATATATGGACATAGGTAATATGACAGAAGTGTGCCGCGCGAGATACAGCAGCATCTCTTTGCTCGATCCGCTGCTGCTGTGGAGCAATTGTGTCTCCTTGGGGTGCGTTCAGCCCCCCCCCCCCAACCCCCCCCACTGTCATATAGGAAGCAACCACTGAAAAGGAACAACCGTGTCGAATTTGCGGGAAAACCAAATGACCCTGGGACCCACTAAGTTCCTCCCATTCTTTTTTTTCCTCAAACATTCCTATGGTATGGTTTTAAACCATCAGAACAATAATGGCTTCTGTTCCAAGTTCAAAGAGTAGTAGTCATTGGTCATATGGTTTGAAGCTGTACGCTTTTGAGTCGCCAGTCGCAGTCCTGTCCTTGAACTGACAGAAGATAACAGGGCGGCGAGCTGAGCAGAAAGTTTGTATGTATGTATTGCTTCTAAGTAATTTAAACTTTATGATAAATTCAGTTTGTGTATTTGCACCAGCGAGTTGTGTGTTAACTATGTACTATTTTTTGTTTTAATTGAAGAGAATCGTTCAGTGATTTTGTAATTATGCAGAGTAGTCAGCAGTGCATATAACATAATATGTACAATACATGCTGTAGCTGCGTTTTCCCAAAATTACCAAAGTTCACCAGCTCTAGCATAAAAAATGGGATTCGGCAAAAGTCTGATGCGCTGAAATGATTCCACGGACAAAATATCTTTGTTTTTAAAAGTTTTAGTTAAAATTCAAAGTAAAACACAAAAAAGAGAAGTTTTTTTTTTAAGAAAAGTTCTGTTCAAAGCTTAAATCTTGTTACATTTCAGATCGTTACAAGTCACTTCAAAACGTTTCTGAACCATTTCAAATTGACGGTCAGAAAACTGTATGCCTATCCCGTTTCTAAGCTGAAATGGGTCTTTTAAGTCCCTGTGTACTGGGACCTGTTCTAAACAACAACTGTCACAATTAACACACTGTATTTCAGTTATAGCAAGAAAGTTCTATCTCTTACTAACTTATAGTGGGAAAAGACTAACCATTGTCCGTAACTATGAAAGACATTGATATTCTATTCAAGTAAGCAAATTCTAATTTGAGTTCAACTCAAAGTTTTAACTTTCTAAGATTGCCTCTTACATTTCCGGCCCTTAATTCACTATGCAGGAGCGGAGACAATTACTTTACCTTACTTCAAAATGAGCCAGTTAACTTTACTTTTACTTTAACTATTGTTTTAAAATCACTAGCAATAACACTGCAAACAAACATTGAAAATGTCTTATTTCAAACATTGCCTGTTTCTTGAAGCAGGCACAGTTTATTCACAGGTCCATCCAGTGTGTTGGCTTTGCTCTGCACACAAACTCTTCTGACTGCACCATAGGCATCTGGCATAGTCTTCATGACTCGACCCATTACCCAGGAACTGCGTGGTGTAGCTTTATCTACAATTAAAACAACATCCCCTGGTTCAAAATTTCTTCTTGGTGCAAGCCTTTTTGGACATTCTTGAAGTATTGGCAAATACTCTTTAGTCCATCTTTTCAAAAACAAATCAGCCATGTGTTGAATTTGCTTCCAGCGTCTTTGAGTGCATCGGTTAATTTTAGAAAAGAGTTCTGGAGGTATATCAGGTTGTGTCTTCATTAACACCAAGTGATTGGGTGTGAGTGATTTTTGTTCTTCTGGATTACTTCCAGATTGATTGACTTCTAGTCAAAATGTTTTTCTTTCATTTTTTAAGTGCAGCAGTATGTCTTTAAACTTGAGGAACCAAGCCACTGCCTTCTTCAAGCAAAGCCAATCTGAAAAGTAGGTGATTAGTTTGTTCATGGGCTCAGTTGCCTCCTCTATTCTTGTCATGTTAACTTCACAAGTTTTAACTTATGGATCATCTTCAAAGAGGGAATCGTTCAGTTGATCCAGTCTTTTTGGCCACTCACGTTCAGGCTTCAATAAGAAGCTTGAACCTTGTGACCGTGTGGTGCTTTTGAGAAAGTTTTCTGTACTTAGCCCTCTGGATGCTTGATCAGCCGGGTTAAGGGCAGATGTGACATACCTCCACTGTGAAGGTTGTGAATGATCTCTGATTTAGGAGATTCTGTTGGCAACAAAGGTCTTGAATCTTGAGTGCTTTCATTTGAAATATATTTTAGCACTGTAGTGCTGTCAGTCCAAAATGTTGATTCTTGTAAGGGCATTTGAATCTCACCTTTTAGCATTTTAACTGCCACAACGGCTGCTATCGGCTCCAATCTTGGAATTGTGACCTGCTTCAATGGTGCAACTCTTGACTTTCCCATCAGGAATGAACAATGCTTTTTGCTCTCTTCGTTGGTTAAGACAAGGTAAGTGACAGTACCATATCCATCTGCAAAATGGTGCATTTGTGCTGTCTTTATGGTTCCAAACCCGTTAGGTTTGGAGCATCTGTTCAGTTTATAGTCTGTAAGTAACTGCAAATCATCCATCCATGTTTTCCATTTCTGAATGTGTTTGACCTCTACTTCTTCATCCCACCCAAATTTCTCTTTGTACAAGTCTCTTAGAATGAGCTTTGCTGGCAGTATGGCAGGTGCTAAATAATCAAGGGGATTGTAAACTGAGCTAACAACAGACAGAATACCATGCCTTGCAGCGGGCTTGTTTTGTAACTTAATCTGAAATTTGAAACTGTCCGTTTCTGTGTACCACTGAATGCCCAGGGCACGCTCTGTGGGAAGGAGACTGTGGCTCAAGTCTAAGTCCTTTTGTTCATGAGCTCTGTCTTCTTCAGGAATAGACAATAAAACTGCTCTGTTGCTACTCACCCACTTAGTCAAGTGAAATCCACCTTTGAGGCATAGAGCTTGGAGGTCCCTTGCCAGCTTTATTGTTTGTTCTTCTGTTGCCACCGACTTTAACCAGTCATCCACATAGAAGTTATTGAGATTGATGTTAACAGCTCCTTCAGAAAATGTATCTGTGGCATCTTCAGCTGTTCTACGCAAAGCATAAGAAGCACAACTAGGTGAAGAAGTAGCACCAAAAAAGATGTACTGTCATTTTGAATTCTTCCAGGTCTTTACTTAGATTACCTTCAGGCCACCATAAAAAGCATAAAAGATTAGCGTCTTTATCTGGTACTTTAACTTGGTAGAACATTGACTTAATATCTGCCATTAATGCTACTGGCTCCTTTCTGAATCTTGTAAGGACGCCAATGAGGGTGTTTGTTAGGTCAGGGCCTTTTAATAATTGTTCGTTAAGTGAAGTCCCCTGGTAGGTGGCAGTGCAATCAAAGACCACTCAAATCTTATTTTTCTTTGGATGATACACACCGTGATGTAGGATGTACCACACCCTGCCTTCATTGCTATTCAGGCTTTCTTTGGGTACTTTGACAGCATAACCTTTGTCAAAAATGTCTTTCATGAAGGCTTTATAGTCTTCATGGAAACCTGAATTTTTGCTCAGTTTTCTCTTGAGCCCGCTGTTCAGCAATACAGCAATTGTTTGGTATTTTAAGTGTTTGATCTTTCAAAGGCAAATTTATGCAATAGTGGCCATCTACCAGTCTCGCAGATTCTGAGGCTATGCGCATGAACTTGATGTCCTCCTGTGACATTTCCTCTTTCTCTTCACAGGTGCGCTCTGGAAAATCTGTGTTGTACTGTTGCAGCAAAATATCCTCAGTTTCTGTTATTGACACACGAATGACTGAATGCTTGGGCAGCTTACCACTTTGTTTTGTGAGGTCATCTATCTCTATGTATAGTCCACCAACCACCCATCCAAGTGCAGTCTTCATAGCATGAGGGCCACCTCCTTGGCTAGGTATGATTGGCGACTGTTTGAAGATTTCTGGGTAGTTGATTCCTATTAAAAGATCAACTTCAGAATCAATATGAGATAGACATACCTCTTTAAGATATGCCCACATATCGATATCTTCTTGTAGTGGAATACTCTGTTCACTGGAATGGAGACCTGTGTGAAGACCTTTAACAAATCAATATATTCATCATCATTGAGACCACACACTTGCAAATCTGTTAAGACAGAACATTGAGTTAGCATTTTTGAATCATCATTGTAATCACTCATAGTTTTTAGGAATACTTGTGTTCTTCTCTCTTAAAGGTTTAATTGTCTCTGGAGCTTTTCAGTGCAGATTGTTACTGTACTGCTGAGGTCTATAAAGGCGTATGTTTCTACATACCTTTCACTCTTCTTAGATTTTATCTTAATGGGAACCACGTACAGTGGGCACTCTTCACCGGCCCCAGTAAAGGCACAAGTTCCAGTCTCGGTCTCCCTTTCAGTAGGTGATGCCACACTGGCTATAGCCGCAGCTGTGGCTCCAACCTCTTTTTTGATATGCAAGATATCTGGGTGCTGAAAAGAACATGTCTGACATTTCATTCTTTCTTTACAGTTCTTACCAAGGTGTCCCTGTTTGAGACAGTGAAAGCATAAACCTTTAGATTTTAAAAAGTCAATTCTTTATGTGGCAGTTCTTTGATTTTACTACACTCAGCAAGGGTATGCTGATCATTGCAGAATGCGCAAGGCTTTTTAAATGCACAGGTATCATTAACATTCTTTATGACCGAAGTTTCTGGAGTCCCCTTTTCAGCAGCATCAGAAATACTTGTAGTGAAAATACCTCCTGATCTCTGGGTCTACTTAAGAGAAGACCTACTCTTGTCCGTCTTATCCTTTTTCTCTGTGCTACCTGTTGAAGCCTTTCCATAAATAGGATGCATAAACATCTTAGTACATAAGATGCATAAACATCTTAGTACATAAATTTATCAAGAAAGGTTGCATAGTCTCTCAGGGCGTCTCCGTCATTTTGTTTTATTTCAGGCCACTTCAATGCCTTACTTATGTATGCATCAACTACAAACATTTGGTTGCCATAGTAACTTTCAAGTTGTTTTCTGGCCCTTTCATAATTGGTGGCAATCGTGCACAACCCTTAATCATTTCTTGAGCTGGACCTCTTGTGTATTGAATCAGGTAATCTAATTTATTTTGAGGGTCTATACTTTGCCTAGAGACCGTGATCAAAGGCTCTGATAAAGTCTGCGTAATCCAATGAGAATAAAGGGACCTGCCTGTGTGGTACTTCACCACGCGGTGCAGGAGACTCTGGAGCAGGAGCTATCTGTTGTTGGGTTAACAATTTAGCCATTTCAGTGATTGCTTTCTGACATTCGGCTTGATTCTTCTGATATTCGACTTGATTCCACGCTAGCACGTCTAATATATCGTTTCTGGAGCTCTGCGTGTCGGCCGTTGCGCTAGTTGTGGATTGTTTCTGTCTTGCTACTTTAGCTTGGAGCTCTCAAAGCGTTTAGTGTCGCTTGTTCAGCCAACACTGCCGAAGAAGGTGATGCCGCAGCATTTTGCTGTGATGACATGCCGCATTTCTTATCGAGGGCGCACTTTAACTGAGGAGAAGCTTGCCATACTCCTGACTTTGTGCGATCCCGTTCTTGCATCTCTCCGAATTGATTAAGTAGCTGTTCGTCAGATGAGCCTGTTAAGCAGTTATTTGTATCTTTCAACCATGTCGCTGTAGCATTAATAAATTTGTTCCATTTCTTAGAGCTTTCTGCAAATGACGTTTTCTGTTTTATAATTAAGCTTTATTTATTTAGCGCAAATATTACTCTTTTATTCAGCTCTTCAGCCTGAACGAGCATCTCACAAAAGGTTTCAAGCTTCTGCGCTACTTCAATATGGTTATCCGGAATGTTCTTAAGGCTTTCGATTTCAGTCTTAAGCTTAGAAAGTAGATATTGCCTTTTCTTTAAGTGATCTTTAAGATCCACAAGCACATTCTCTGGCCTTGAGTCCGTACTCCGATCACTCCCAACTTCACTTGAGCTATGCTTAGACATCGCCATGACAACAAGCAGCTCCAATCATTGACAACGCGCTTCCAAGCATCAAACACTTCACAAACTAGCACTCCAGCAACAGAAGATTTCCTTACAGCGAGACTTCCATGATTCAGGCAAAAGCACAAGCGATCATCCACAATGCTTGATATGATATCACAGTCTCTTAAACTTCTCAAGTTCAGGTTCGGCGACCTTGATTTCATTTACGATCATGCAGAGATAGAAGACAAGAGCACAGTCGGAATAGTTCAGTTCTTTTTCTTTCGTTGACGAGTTCTGGAGCACAAGCGTCCTCTGTCCTCAGATGGTAGTTTCCAGTTCAAGTTCAACGCCTTCAGATGGCAAGTTTTCTGACGAAAATGTAGCTGCGTTTTCCCTAAATTACCAAAGTTCAGCAGCTCTAGCATAAAAAAATGGGATTCAACAAAATCCTGACGCGCTGAAATGATTCCACGGACAAAATATCTTCGTTTTTAAAAGTTTTAGTTAAAATTCAAAGTAAAACAGTTTACACAAAAAAGAGAAAATTGAAATAGCAAAAAAAAAAAAAAAGAGTTTTTTAAGAAAAGTTCTGTTCAAACCTTAAATCGTGTTACATTTCAGATCGTTACAAATCACTTCAAATCGTTTCTGAACCATTTCAAAATGACGGTCAGAAAACTGTACAGTATACCTATCCAATTTCTAAGCTGAAATGGGCCTTTTAAGTCCCTGTGTACTGGGATCTGTACTAAACAACAACTGACACAATTAACACACTGTATCTCAGTTATAGCAAGAAAGTTCTATCTCTTACTAACTTATAGGGGGAAAAGGCAATATCATTGTCTATGACTATGAAAGAAATGTATATTCTTTTCAAATTAAGCAATATGAGTTTAACTCAAAGCTTTAACTTTCTAAGATTGGCTCTTACATATGCAGTAGATAATATGAAGTAGGCTCAGCCCGTGGCGACACGCTGACAGTCGGCTGGTCGCTGCTCTACATGACAATATGATTGACAAGTATCTTCTAGTTTATTTGTGTGCTAATACAGTAACATTCATAAACTGTAATCATACCAACTGAAATACAGAAAATAATACATTGACCTGATATTATACAATTAAATGTACTCTGTCATTAATATTACCGTACACATGAATGAAAATAGTACATAAAACAATAAAGCATCCACTTCTCAATTAAAAAATTCCATGCAGCTGTAGTTTTACTTTACGTTAAATGTCCAGTCAATAAATGCAAAAATAACCTACAAATATTTTGCCCAATATTTTAATTTTAAGTGACCTATTCATGTTTCTGAAATAAGGTATTTACAAGTGTCCTCCTCTTACACAAAAATTAAATATTTGGCATAAAAAAAAACGTATTTTTAAAAACTATATTAATCTAACCATATTAATTTTTTTCTTTAAGTCTGCATATTCCTTTTCCTTTAAAATTGTTTCGGCGTCAGTTTTCTATATCTAACTTACGATAAACGCGATATTGTACTCTGCGACGTACTAAAATCCGTAGATTCATCCAATAGAATAGTAACCAGTTGTTTTCTGAGCATATTCGCTAAATTCAGTTTAATTTCTTTGTTAGCATGAAGGACTTGGTGTTTTTACACCGCGCATTCTTAGCTAACAGGAAACCAGCCGCCAACGCATTCACTGAGGGTCATCCATTATGCTGAAAGGTAAACTGTTCTGACCATTTGCAATGGTCTTTGTTAGCTTGTGTTCAAAGTTGTAGGTCTTTTTAGGGTGCTATTTTGCAAGAACAATATACAGTATATTCCCGATTGCTGCATACTTGGCATTGCAATTGTATCATGCTTCATACTACCATACACCACCAGACGCAACAGAAAAGTATTTTTGCACTACATGCAGAATGCAGTTTTACTGTTGTGCTTTTTCAATCATATCCATTGCATAAATTCGGGGTCCTTCATCCAATCGGACTGAAATGAGCACTGTCTCACTTTTTAGGGGGGATTGTCATCATCACTCACATTGTCAAGTTCTATTTTTTCCACTTAAGTAACTTTCTCTCCCCATAACCCTTAATGACTGATTGATGACATTGGCCTATTTGGACACGCTTTCTCCTCATTAAGACAGACTGCGCTCTGTCTAAGCAGCCGCACAACACATTGACCTACATATCACAAGTTGTATTTAAGTAACCTCTTCGGATAAATTTAAAGATCAGTAGATCTGCACAGATTCCTTGACGCAAGAGTTCACTGGAATTTTTAGTTCGCTGAAAGTGAGACAACTATTTACGGACAGTGACTTTTTTTACGGATTTACGGACAAGGTGAATTTAGTACATGTTTTTAACGAAGTGCCCGTAAATTTAGAAATGGTTGGAGACCCTGTGTATGATTTACTATTACAGACTTCTTTTAGATGCAACTGTGATGTATGAACGAGACAAGCACGCATATACCTTACTTAACCAACTTGTTCATTACAGTACTGTATATCCAACCAGAAAAAACACTTCTCCCCTTCCTCCAGTTTACACATGCGCATTTGTGAAGCATTTTACCTACGGCAAGCATATTAGTACAGTATTCACATGGCCGATCGCAATGATAACATTCCATACACTACCCCAGAAATACCGGATTTGCAATATATTATTAGCATAAATTTGAATTCATTTACTTGTTGCACTTCATTAACTAATGGAATATTTTGTTTTAAATAGATTGCATTATTTTTTCATGCTTAACGTGCATGTATGCTTTTATAATACAGTATTTGGAAATGCACGCGATTCACACGCCCCTTCATTGTTACTGCTTTCTGGCGTACATAGGAGTCTGGTCTTCGTTGGGAGTGCATAAAGTGGACGAAACAGCGGCATACAATTGCACAGTTGATCGAAAGAGCGTGAGATGTATACATCTGAACAGAAGAACGGCCAAAGCGTGTCTATTTCATACTCACCTATCATAAATCTACTGATACACATTCTGGAGTTACGTTTCATAAAGAACATTTCCACAAAGCACTGTTTTAGAAATTTTTCAGTTAGTATTGTTATGTTTTAAAATTACGATTAATGTTGACTCCTTGGATTGTATTTTCAGTACGTCAGAAAATATAAATTTATTCCTGGCAGCGGTGGGATTCGAACCCACGCCTCCGAAGAGACTGGAGCCTTAATCCAGCGCCTTAGACCGCTCGGCCACGCTACCACGCCTACGAAAGCAATTTATAAACAAAAGTGACATTTTCAAGAGGTAATGCCTTTGCTTATAATAGTGTTTCTTGGTTGAATTTTCGAGAAGGGTCTAACTGTAGCCTGCAACACCTGATAGGTGTTAATCATAGTGTAATACGATGGGTGTTACGTGACTGACATTGAGGGCGTTTCATGATGTTGGGGCATTACATGACAGACCTCATAGGTACTGCGATCGACAGTTACACACTGTTGGATTATTCAGGTAAGTCAATAAGAATCAAAGAAATGTTGCGAAAGTCAGAATGGATGGGCCTCCAACGCGTTGGCATCCCGGAGGATCTTCAAAGGACCTGCTACGAGGCTACACACTTAACTCGGGCCGTTTATACCAGGGGCACGACTTCGAAACTTACTCCGTAAGAAACTAAACTTTTCATGAGATGTGGTTCAGTACTTGCACTACAGAATTCCTCGCGTACAAGCAACGGAAGAGTCCCATTCGACCCGCGTCATTAGACAGCATCGACGCTTATTGCGTGTTAATAAAGTCTTAAATAAAGGTTTTTTTTCAGAGTGCCCCTCTTTCCGGGATGAAGACAGTAAATTACAGCCGTCATCCTCATAATTTGTCAATGCACCCAATATTATCAATCCACATCGATCCTTATTTACGAAATATCATTACTTTATTTTAATAAATCGTGCAGCAGTTCTGACAGTAGAGTGAAGCTGACGATTTACTCGTCAATGTGCCTTCCATTTCTCACCTACATCAACAATCCTTCAGTGCTGACCGTAAGAATGAAACGACGTCAGAAATGCGCGAGGCTGTGTATGCTGTGCTTGCGGTGTTTAGTGCCGGGCTTGGCGGGATACCCAGGCTATTCGTCTCTTTCCCAGCCCTTGGTCCGAGTGTTCACCTCCACTTTTGAAAACAATGGTCCTTTAATAGCGTTGTGCTATTTTTACGGTTCCCCGCGACTTTGAACATATGTCGGTTATGATATTATATTATTTGTTGTACGCTGCTGGATGCGAACGTTAGTGAAAAGAGCTGTATCATCGAACAATTACAGTCGTGGTTTCGGTTTTTGTTCGTGTGGGGTTTGCATTGTCTCTTGGTTATCCTCCCACATTTCCAAAGACGGTGCATGTTAGGTTATTCTGCTATTCTAAATTCGCCCTGTATACGCGAGTGGACTGCGATGGACTTGCGGCACTGCCCATGGGTGCTTGCTGCCTTGTGCCCGGTGCTGCCAGGACTCTCTCCGACCCTGAATTACAAGGTTTGCGCATATTCTGACATTTAAAACAAGCCAAGGGGATGTGTTTGTCATTAGGAAACTCCATTTCCATAATAACTTCGTTTGTGACAGTAAGTCGATTGGTTCCTGCCTTGCACCCGTTAAGCGTACTGTACTTGACAATGAATAATGTGCAATTGCACAACGCAAACACAAAATGGAATTAACGCATTTGGAAAATGGATGCAACGCATGGCGTTAATTTGCAATTACTGTACTCTGAAACAATAATAATCACTGAAAAATACGTAACAGATTCCTAAGGTGTACATGTTTTCGTGTACGCTTTAGTAAAACTAAGCTATAAACCCTTGGGATGCCGCGCGAGGACGTGATGACATTTGAGAGGATATATGAAAGGTCACATGAATTTACAATTGACTCATGGTGTTGGATAAGAGTGGTCAAAAATAAAGAATAAGACGACCGTTTATTTACGTTGCCTTAGATATCTTTGTAATAACGTTTTTCAAATTAGTTATAACATTAATATAACAATATTGTAGCGACCTAACGTGTCAGGTTCAAAAACGAAGTAACACAGAAGGCGAAGAAGGGACCGCAGAACAGTTTACTGGAACAGTCAAAAAATACACGATTGTAAAAGCAAAAAAGAACGACTTTGAAGTTGAACTGTTTACAGTTGTCTATGAAGCTCTCATTGTTATGGCCCCGAGAGACGCCTCTAGTGCACCAAAAAAAACCCCGCTGATTTCACACGTATCACCACCTTCCCGTCCCCCAGTCCTCTCCCTCGAACCATCCAGAAAAAAATCCCTGCCTCCGTTCCCCCTCCCCTCTGTTTCAGGGTGTCGCCCCTTTTTCTCCCTTAACCGTCAATCATACCGCAGATATCCGTCCTCCGCCCTCCCTCGATCGACCCAGAAGTCACTTTCCCACCACGGGCTTCAACCTGCCGGTACGCTACAATATGTTTATCTACATCAGTTCGCAAATACATTACCTAATCCCTTTTTTAACATGTGAATAAACTACGTAAAAAAGTAGTTAAATTATTCTTAAAAATGAATGCAGAATTTGTTTATACAGGATCGATCTTGGTGAATAATTTTGTTTGAAATGTCAAATGCTACCAACTAATATCGTGCTGAATGTCTAAAACTTTTGATGTTCTTACAGTCCTCAATGGTCCGAACGTGTCTTTTACTTTACCAGCAGATTTAAATGTACTGAAAGACTTAAAAATAGTGTTACTATATAGAATTCTTCCTCGCTGTGACACGTTAAATATTCAAAACCAGTTTCATATTTCGATTCAATTTATGCCATAACAGCGAACATGCGATGAAACACCGACCAGTTTACCATGGCTACTGAACCCTGTCATGGCACTATGGCCACGCTATTTACTCGCCCTTCGTTACATCCCGAAAATCATCGCACCGTAATTTTCGTTTTGACATTTTAAATGCTGCGGTGCCCTGTCGCTCCTCTCCTATACGTGTCTTTCCGTCTAAATTATCTCAGTTGAACGTTCTGCGATTGCGGATTGCGATTGTGATTGCGGAAGTGGGCTTGTGCTGCGCGGACTATTTATTATGTTTATACCACAGAAGCGAACGCTCTATTGTGATACATGAACGACGTTATTCATATTACTACTAAATTGCGGGCATTATATCACTGGACACCGAGCTTGACCTTTCATGAATTCCGCCAGTTTTACAACACAGTCATGTGGCGACCCCTTACAAACGGATCCGCCACAACAGCTTAACAAACTCTGCTCTTTAGACGAGTACTATCCACTTGCAGAGCCACAGCACCATACGTCACCGCAGTTGTAGACTTATTGGGCTTTAGACTGCACCTGCCCCCCGCCTCCTCGTGGGGTTTTTTCCTACCTTGCACCCTATGCTTGCCGTGCCACCCTGCTTTAAACAAGCGGGTTCCGAAAACTCACGGATGTAATTCGTAGGTTTTCTTCTGACTCTTTATGACCTTGATGCCAATGCTCACGTGACAGGTGCTGACCAACTTCACATTCTAAGACCTTCGGGTTTGTCTACTCACCTCGAGAATTCCCTTTAAATCTCACTTAACTTTTCTGCCATTTTGGGCTTGACGTTCCCGATGCATTCACCGGTGTTATCATCTAAAAGTCTTAATGTATTAAATTAACAAATTTACGATTTTAGCATCTCTCCTGAAAACAGGTACCGACGAGGATGGGATTCGAACCCACGCGTGCAGAGCACAATGGATTAGCAGTCCATCGCCTTAACCACTCGGCCACCTCGTCTGTACATACAGTATTCAACTTACTTCTTTTATATATTTAAAAATATTTTAAAAACACCTACCATTTATTAATTATTGTTTGAACTTTACTGACTCACGGTAGGTCATGCAGGGCTTGTAAGTTTCGCCTACGAAGAATTTTAAAAGCGCAGAAAACCTCCTTCGCCTTAATGAATATATTCAAACAATCAACCAGAAAGCTTCTTTTACTGGTCCGTCTAATTCCCGAGTTGGAGCTTCTGGTAACACTGATGTCAGACTCACAAAAAAAAAACGCGGCTGCTCATTTGCTTTAGCGCAGGCGCACTAGCATCTTATCTTACCTGTCGCACGCCGTTCGCTCTCTGATTTTGTGCTTGAACTTCACTGGTCGAGCGGTCAAAAGGACTTTCTAGACACCCGATGACGCTGCAGGAAGGTAAGTTTAAGGACAATTCATTGATAATCTCAGGCAATATGCTCAATGCATATCATTGTCTCTCCGTAAATGTACCGCTGTTATTTTGTAAGCGGGTCAATCCTACTGAAAAGCAATTCACCTTTTTTGACGGAAAATGAAAACATTTCTTTTAAAAACTTTTAAAAAATGCTTACTTCATGGCTGAAACCAGTTTCCCCTACTGAAGATGTACCGTAGAAACGCAGTTACTATTTCTCATGTAAGATACACTACGCTAATTATTAGAAACACTTTAATAACACTCGGCCTCCCTTAGTGCTCAAAACAACCTCAGTTCTTCATGGCATGGATTCCACAAGATGTTGGAAACATATCTTTGACATTCTGGACCATGTTGACATGATTGTAGCACATGACTTTTTTTAGATTTGTCATCTGCACATTTATGTTGTGAAAGTACCATATCCCAAAATTCTACTAACTAGAAATGTCACTGAAGAGCACTGAAGGCATTGTCATATTCACTTAACCAGCTTGAAATGACTTTTGCTTTAATAATAATAATAATAATAATACATTTTATTTATATATCACCTTTCCCATGCTCAAGGCGCTTCACAGAGTCTTAGGAAAAAAAAAACAGCAGAGTATATGTAACATTGGATACAAATGTTTTCCTGAATAGAACAATGAAACAGATAACAAAGCATTAAATAGAATAAAGAACAATAAACCAGAGTAAAATACTAAATTCCAAATTAAAGGAAAAACTTAACAAATAATCTAATTTGTGATATAACAGACACAAATTATCCTGAGCACCTGGACAGAGAGGTTAACTGAAAGAAAGGGCAGAATGTTAAGTTAAAAGCCTTCCTAAATAGATGAGTTTTAAGTTGTTTTTTAAAAGAATGAATGGAGTCCGCTGATCTAATTAATTTCGGGATGTCATTCCAAAGTCTAGGCCAGGTATGGGCAAAGTCATTCCTGGAGGGCTGCAGTGGCCGCGGGTTTTTGTTCCAACCCAGCTGCTTTATTAGAAAGCAATCCTTGCCAATAATTACATTTCATGGCTTATTAGTGCTTTAACTCTGCTATGTCAAGTCATTCTCATATCTTAGATTTTTTTTTCCATTCTAAGGATATCATCCAAATACTTTGAAGTGTAAAACGGATGGGTAATTCTCAATCCTTCACTTTTTTCTCTTCTCTTTCCATCCAAGTATTTAATTAAACCAAATAGTGCACGATAAATACACACAGGTGTAAAGGGTAACAAGCAAAATGGATAACTGCTGGTTTCTTTTGTCATTTGCATCTTATTGCTAATAAGGAGCAATTAAAAACCGAGAATACAGTTGTTTAAGACTTAAATAAGCAATAAGGGTTCAAAATCTTAACGAGGGAGATAACTAAAATGAAGCAGAAGTGTTTCTTGAGCAATAAGTGCTTCTTATTAAGCAATTGGGTTGGAACAAAAACCTGCAGCCACTGCAGCCCTCCAGGAATGACTTTGCCCACCCCTGTTCTATAGGCGCTATACAGCTGAAGGCCCTGTCACCCATAGAGTGCAGGTTAGTGTGAGGCACAACAAGATTACCAGAATCAGAGGACCTTAGTAAACGAACTGGAGCATAGTGATTTAGAAGGTCACTGATGTAGTCCGGTATAAGGCCATTTAAAGCTTTGTAAGTTATTCATAGAATTGTATATTCAATCCTGTAAGACACAGGGAGCCAGCGAAGGCAACACAGGATGGGTGTGATGTGCTCACTGCTGCTGGTTTGTGTAAGGACTCTTGCAGCAGAGTTTTGAATCAACTGGAGCTGTGATATAAGATTAGAAGGGGCACCTGCCAGCAGTGAGTTACAATAATCGATGCAGGATGTGATAAAAGCATGGACAAGTTTCTCAGCATTAGGAAAGGAGAAGAATGAGCGAACATGGGAAATGTTACGGAGGTGAAGGTAAGAAAGTTTCTTAATGTGGTTTATGTGGGCGGAATAAGAAAGGCAGGAATCAAAAATGACACCAAGATTCCTTGCATCAGAAGAAGGCCTGATGAGATCACCGTCAAGAGTGAGTGAAAAGGAGCTCATTTTCTTAAGTAGCGCTTTAGTGCCAATTTGCAGTAGTTCAGTTTTGTTGCAATTTAATTTTAAAGAATTCTGCTCCATCCAGGTTTTAATTTCATTGAGGCAAGTTGTGAGCTGAGAAAGCTCTGATGATGTTGCACTTTTGACATTGAAATAGAGTTGAATGTCATCTGCAAAAAAATGATAACCCAGTCCATAGCTACGGATAATATGGCCAAGGGGAAGCATATAAATACAGAAGAGAAGAGGGCCGAGGACAGAGCCCTGAGGAACTCCTTGTGTGACTAGCGCTGAGCTGGATCTGCTGTTGCCAAGACTAACTAACTCTTGCCTATCAGTCAGATAGGACTTGAACCACTGGAGGACAGTGCCAGAGATACCCAGCATGTTCTCCACTCTGGACAGTAGAATGTCGTGTCTGACAGTGTCAAATGCTGCACTGAGGTCTAACAGAATTAATATGCTGGTTTGTCCAAAGTTTGCTGCCATAAGCAAATCATTGGTTACCAGAAGAAGAGCAGTTTCACAGCTGTGCTGCGCCCTGAAACCAGACTGAAAGGGTTCCATCAAATTATTAGAGTTTAAGTAATTGGTGAGCTGGGAGGCTACAACACGCTGAAGAACTTTTGACAGAAAAAGTAAGTGGGAAATAGGCTGAAAATTGTTAAGACTGTCACCATCAAGACCAGACTTTTTTTAACATGGGGGTTCTACTTCTTCTTTCGGTTGCTCCCGTTAGGGATTGCCACAGCGGATCATCTATTTCCATATCTGTCTGTCCTCTGCATCTTGTTCTGTTACACCCATCACCTGCATGTCCTCTCTCACCACATCCATAAACCTTCTCTTAGGCCTTCCTCTTTTCCTCTTCCCTGGCAGCTCAATCCTTAGCATCCTTCTCCCAATATACTCAGCGTCTCTCCTCTGCACATGTCCAAACCAACGCAATCTTGCCTCTCTGACTTTGTCTCCCAACCATCCAACTTGAGCTGACCCTCTAATGTACTCATTTCTAATCCTGTCCATCTTCGTCACACCCAATGCAAATCTTAGCATCTTTAATTCTGCCACCTCCAATTCTGTCTCCTGCTTTCTGGTCAGTGCCACCGTCTCCAACCCATGTAACATAGCTGGTCTCACTACTGTCCTGTAGACCTTCCCTTTCTCTCTTGCTGATATCCGTCTGTCACAAATCACTCCTGACACTCTTCTCCACCCATTCCACCCTGCCTGCACTCTCTTTTTCACCTCTCTTTTACAATCCCTGTTACTCTGTAATGTTGATCCCAAGTATTTAAACTCATCCACCTTTGCCAAATGTACTCCTTGCATCCTCACCATTCCACTGACCTCCCTCTCATTTACACACATGTATTCTGTCTTGTTCCTACTGACCTTCATTCATCTCCTCTCTAGAGCATATCCCCACCTCTCCAGGGTCTCCTCAACCTGCTCCCTACTCTCTCTACAGATCACAATGTCATCAGCAAACATCATAGTCCATGGGGACTCCTGTCTAATCTCATCTGTCAAGTGTCCATCACCATTTCAAATAAGAAAGGGCAGGCTCAGAACCAATCCCTGATGTAATCCCACCTTCACCTTGAATGCATCCGTCACACCTACCACAGACCTCACCACTGTCACACTTCCCTTGTACATATCCTGTACAACTCTTACATACTTCTCTGCCACTCCCAACTTCCTCATACAATACTACAGCTCCTCTCGAGGCACCCTGTCATATGCTTTCTCCAGGTCCACAAAGATGCAATGCAACTCCTTCTGGCCTTCTCTGTACTTCTCCATCAACACCCTCAGAGCAAACATTGCATCTTTGGTGCTCTTCCTTGGCATGAAACCAAACTGCTGCTCACTAATCATCACCTCACTTCTTAACCTTGCTTCCACTACTCTTTCCCATAACTTCATGGCTGTGACTCATTAATTTTATCCCCCTGTAGTTACTACAGTCCTGCACATCCCCCTTATTCTTAAATATCGGCACCAATACACTTCTTCTCCACTCCTCAGGTATCCTCTCACTTTCCAAGATTCCATTAAACAATCTGGTTAAAAACTCCACCGCCATCTCTCCTAAATACCTTCATGCTTCCACAGGTATGTCATCTGGACCAACGTCTTTTCCATTCTTCATCCTCTTCATAGCTGTCCTTACTTCCTCCTTGCTAATCCGTTGCAATTCCTGATTCACTATCTCCACATCATCCAACCTCTTCTCTCTCTCATTCTCTTCATTTATATGCCTCTCAAAGTACTCTTTCCATCTGCTCAACACACTCTCCTCGCTTGTGAGTATGTTTCGATCTTTATCCTTTATCACCCTAACCTGCTGCACATCTTTCCCAGCTTGGTCCCTCTGTCTAGCCAATCAGTACAGGTCCTTTTCTCCCTCCTTAGTGTCCAACCTCTCATACAACTCATCATACGCTTTTTCTTTAGCCTTCGCCACCTCTCTCTTCACCTTGCGCCTTATCTCCTTGTCTAATTTCTGCATCTCTCTGACTATCCCACTTCTCCTTTGCCATCCTCTTCCTCTGTATACTCTCCTGTACTTTCCCATTCCATCACCAGGTTTCCTTTTCCTCCTTCCTCTGAACAGATGTCACACCAAGCACCCTTCTTGCTGTCACCCTTACTACATCTGCTGTAGTTTCCCAGCTGTCTGATAATTCTTCAGTACCACCCAATGCCTGTCTCACCTTCTCCCTAAACTCTACCTTGCAGTCTTCCTTTTTCAACTTCCACCATTTGATCCTTGGCTCTGCCCTCTCTCTCTTCCTCTTCTTGATCTCCAACGTCATCCTACAGACCACCATCCTATGCTGCTTAACTACACTTTCTCCGGCCACTATTTTGTACTCTTCAATCTCCTTCAGATTGACTCTTCTGCATAGGATGTAATCTACCTGTGTGCATCTTTCTCCACTCTTGTACATCACCCTATGTTCCTCCATCTTCTTAAAATATGTATTCACCACAGCCATGTCCATCCTTTTGGCAAAATCCACTATCCTCTGATCTCCTTCATTCCTCTCCTTGACACCATACCTACCCATCACTTCCTCGTCTCCTCTGTTCCCTTCACCAACATGTCCATTGAAATCTGCTCCAATCACCACTTTCTGTCCCTTGGGTACACTGTTCATCACTTCATCCAACTCACTCCAAAAATCTTATTTCTCATCCATTGCAGACCCAACTTGCGGGACATATGCACTAACAACATTCATCATCACACCTCTAATTTTCAGCTTCATAATCATTACTCTGACACTCTTTTCACTTCCAAAGCACTCTTGACATACTGTTCCTTCAGAATAAATCCTACTCTATTTCTCCTGCTATCCACACCATGATAGAACAATTTGAATCCACGTCCAATCCTCCTGGCATTACTCTCCTTCCATTTAGTCTCTTGCACACACAATATATCAACCTTCCTTCTCTCCATCACATCGTCTAGCTCTCTCCCCTTACCAGTCATACTGCCAACATTCAAAGTTCCTACCCTCAGTTCCACTCTCTTTACTTTCCTCCTCTCCTCCTGCCTCCGGACACGTCACCCTCCTCTTCTTCTCCTTCTTCTTCGGCCATCAGTAGCCCAATTTCTGCCAGCACCCTGTTGACTAACAGTACTGGTGGTGGTCGTTGTTAACCCGGGGCTTGACCGATCCGGTATGGAAATTTGTATTGTTGTCTGCATATTGATTTGCCAAAATTTTACACCGGATGCCCTTTCTGATGTAACCCTCCCCATTTATCCAGGCTTGGGACCGGCACGAACAAACACACTGGTCTGTGCATCCCCTGTGGCTGGGTTACTTTTTTAACATGGGGGGGGGGGGGTGTTACAGAAGTGATTTTAAAAGTGGCTAGCACAAACCCAGTGTCGAGGGATGTATTGATTATTGTCGTAACGGTTGGGATTATGGCATGAAGGCAGGATTTAAGAAGTGTGGTGGGGATGGGGTCCAGTGCATCATCAAGCTTGAAGCAGCCATTAGAAGACAGGTATATTGTGGCCATGATGAGATGCACATATTCAGCAGTAATACTCAAATAGGCCGTGGCATTCAGATGATGATTGATTGGTAATAGCAGGCCCAAAGTGTGCCAAGACAACAATCAGAACACAATCACACCACCACCACCTTCCTGTACTGTTCACACAAAGCCAGTTTGGTGGAAAATTCTGACTCCACCAATCTACATTATTCCAGTCTTCAAATGTCTAGTTTTGGCGAGTCAGTGCCCACTGCAGCCTCAGCATTTTGTTCTTGGCTGACAGCAATGGAACATGATTTGGTCTTCTGCTGTTGTAGCCCATCCACCTCAAGGGTTCTTCGGCATGGTGTGCATTCTGAGATGCTTTTCTGATTACTACAGTTATACAGAGTAGTTATGATTTACTGTAGCTTTTCTGTCAGCTCATACTAGTCTGGCCATTCTCTTCTCACCTCTCTTATCAACAAGGCATTTTGATCTGCAGAACTGCCGCCCACTAGATGTTTTTTGTATTTTGCACCATTCTGAGTAAATTCCAGAGACTATTGTGCATGAAAATCCCAGGAGATCGGCTACAGAAATACTCAAACCAGCCCGTCTTGACACCAAAAATCCTATCGCAATAAAAATCACTGTGATCACATTTTTCCCATTCCGGTGTTTGATGTGAACATGAACTGAATCCCCTGACCTGCATCTATAGTACATGATTTTAGGAATATTGCTGCTGCCCCATGATTGGTTGATTATATATTTACATGGATCAGCAGGTGTACAGGTGTTCCTAATAATTTGTTCAGTGAGTATATATGCAGAATAAAAACTAATAAATAAATCTGTGGGCATGGGCTCATATGTGAATTTCCCATTGGGATTAATAAAGTATCTATCTATCTATCTATCTATCTATCTATCTATCTATCTATCTATCTATCTATCTATCTATCTATCTATCTATCTATCTATCTATCTATTTTCAGAGTTCCTTATCCATGTTCAATGCTTGCTTAACATATCACTACATAAATTGCAGTGTTCCCTGACAGATCACCAACAGAACCCATGGTCCCAAGTTTGAATGATTATGGGAGCCTCAACTATGGCCTCCAGCGGGGTCTGTGATTTTTGGACTGGTGGTCATGGAGTAAATGAGTATTCTGATTTTTTGTTTTGAGTAGACATAAATAATTTAAAGCTATCAGGAAAAAAATAAACACCTTCGTCAACTACTTGCAGATCAGAAACCCTTATAGGGTACAACCATGACAATGGCTATAGTCAAGCCAGATTAAGGCCTCTATGAGCCCTAGACTCATCTGACTAATCTAACCAAACACACCCCCACTAGACACACATAAAATCACACATTTTGAACATCACATATGTCAATGATAAAGCAGGTGGAGGGATTGAAATAGAATAAAAGTCTGAATTAGTGTAAGCCACCCTAATTTGGGGTGTTCATAGGAAATGTAATAATTTACTCCATGAAGTAGACGTACATAATAAACAAGAGTCAGATATTTAAAATATTAAAATGTGTGCTTCAGTGTAAATGTTTAAAGTGTAAATTGTAATAGAAATTTGACATTAATCACCCTCTTATAGATCCCTAGAAAATGATCAAAAATAACATCATATTCATAATCACTGACCTTGAAATAGTCCAAAATGATACTCCACATGTTTATGTTTGAAATTTGCAATTTTTAACCTTCTGGGAGTGGATCTTAGAGGGCTAGGACCACCCGTGATTAATCAAATATCATTAATATCATATTTGTGAACAGAAACCTTAAAATAGCAGAAAAAGACACTCGACATGCTTACATGACCAAAAGTTTTTAAAAAAGGGAATAATTTTGACCCCTTCTATCCCATTTTGGGGTGAACCCATGGGGTTGGTTGATATGACATGCACAACTTCAAATCCTTTTGATCATTTTATCTATTGGTTAACTGTTTGTTATAAGTGTGTCATTTTCTGCAGAAAATATAGTTCAAAAATGGCCTAAACATTAAGGATATTGAGGTCTAGAGGGCCAAAAATTGGGAAAAACTCCAAAAAGTTCAACATCTTTCATAACTGGAGATCAACACTAGCTGAACGGCATATCAAATGGGGGTGTTTTCTTGTACTGGTAGTCAGGAGGTGCCAGACAAATAAAACTGAAGTGATTTCAAAGCGTTCAAAAGTAATCCTTATGAAGATAAAAATTCCAAACCTTTGTATTGGGTCAACTTTACCTTCATTAGTATGTTACAATGGATGTGACTAACAAACTGATGAGTGCAGAAAGTCAACTTTTTCAGATAGAGTACTTAACAAACATCAGATAAATATGTTTAAAAGGTATATAACCATTTATGGCAAAAAGAAGAAAAGCAGCATCATTCTCACTAGGTGCCCATACTGCAATATGAGTGTAGAAAAGTACGGTGGGCATGATGGAGTGAAGCTTGGTTGAGATATTCCTGACCTGTTTGCCAGTTCTCTGAAAAGTGACAATAGGCAACTGATATAAACTGACAAAAAAAAACAAAGTTTTTCAGTGCATTGGCCTTCCTTAAAGGGAACTAAAATACAGTTTACTATCTTTCTCTGTGCATTATAATCATCACTTTTGTGCTGTAATATATTTGTCACATCAATACACATCATAATAACGGCTTGGTGATCTGAATGATTATGCATGCGAGTCATCATTTAACTGGCTTGGATGCATTTCCCTTCTTGATCAAGGAAGTCATCATTTCTTACTTATGGGCCTGAGTTGCCGTACATATGCCCATGTTCCCCATCAAACTTTCTTATAAATCCTGACATTTGCATGGGAAGGTGTGTACGCACATTTCAAGCATCATTTTGTACGTACGCAGGCTTTATTAGTGAGGCCCCTGGACTGCAAATTGCTGCTAAAGCTGCTACAATGGCTGATGTTAGCCTTTTCTTGACTACAGTATATGCGAGTCACTTTCATCATTTACAACTGAAGAATTTACGGCTTGCTCAAATCTTTTTTTTTCTTTAATACTAGGGGGGTCGGCCCCCTGCTTGCATCACTCGACAACCTCCAGGGAAGGCGCTGGTTGCCCACTATCTCGCGGCTCAGCGGTTTGAAGGGCATTGGGGCGCCCCTCCGTTAGAGAAAGCGATTGTATTAACGAGTATGTTTATGGAAGAGTATGAGGGACATGGGAGGAAGGAGGGTTGATCCTTAGTTATTATAAATAGAAAATCAGTAACTTGAGTATTTCACCACAACTGTTTATTTTAAATACCAATGAATAATGAAATGTAGCAAAAAGTAAAAAAGTAAAATGTAATAAAAAGTAAATAAAAAATTAAATTACATTAGCACCTTGTCAAAAACAATGTAACAAATTACTTTATCCTCTAAGTTACATTCTATAAATGTTGCTTTTTTGCATTTCTGTTCAGATATTGTTGGGATATTTTTCTCTTTCTCGTTTATTGGATGATTCTCTTTGTTCTTGATTTTTATTATATGCTGCTCTTTTTTGTTTATTTTCTTTTTTTCGGCATTCACTATCAACTCTTGTTGCTGTTTTTCTATTGCAATCTAAAATGTGATGAATAATAATAATTTGCTTTTCTGCCTTGGCATTATAACCATCTGCATTGAAGGGTAAGTTAGCAGCAATGAGAGTGTTGCGGACAGAGAATGTGCGCAATAGGGGTAAAGTGGTAAAGGCTCAATAATGCAGACTCGATGGACAACTTTTTTAACACAACAGGGAGATGTCAGGTATAGTTTTCAGAAAAACAGCATCTTTTGTGGCTCTGTATCTTTTTTCTTTTTGCCGCCTTGCTGTGCTTTCGTTTCGAATGACTATCTTTGTGGGCTTTTTTCTCTTTTCCTTTTCCTTTTTGCAGTACAGTAACACATCAAATATCTGATCTCATAAAAGTGACCTATCAGACACTTGTGCTCCACAATTATCAACCAACCAGGGCTCATATTTTTCTATTAATAAAAGGCTTTTTATTTTGGTGTGATTGGGCAGGCTTATAATTGTGAGGGCTGAAGTGAGGTCAAGACAACTTGGACTTTTTCTGTTATTAGGCACTGTTATTATTACATAGAGTGATATATTTCAAGTGCTTATTTCTTTTCATTTTGCTGATTATGGCTTACAGGTAATGAAAACTGAAAAATCAGTATCTCAGAAAATTAGAATATTACATAAGACCAATAAAAAAATGATTTTTAATGCAGAAATGTTGGCCTACTGAAAAGTATGTCCATGTACGCACTCAATACTTGGTCGGGGCTCCTTTTGCATTAATTACTGCATCAATGAGGTGTGGCATGGAGGCAATCAGCCTGTGGCACTGCTGAGGTGTTATGGAAGCCCAGGATGCTTTGAGAGTGGGCATCAGCTCATCTACATTGTTGGGTCTGGTGTCCCTCATCTTCCTCTTAGATCAGGCAAGTTTGCTGGCTAATCAAGGACAGTGATACCATGGTCATTAAACCAGGTATTGGTACTTTTGGCAGTGTGGGCAGATGCCAAGTCCTGCTGGAAAATGAAATCAGCAACTCCATAAAGCTTGTCAGTAAAGGGAAGCATGAAGTGCTCTGAAATTTCCTGGTAGACAGCTGCGGTGACTTTGGACTTGATAAAACACAGTGGACCAACACCAGCAGTTGATATGGCTCCCCAGATCATCACTGACTGTGGAAACTTCACAGTGGACCTCAAGTAACTTGGATTCTGTGCCTCTCCACTCTTCCTCCTGACTCTGAGACCTTGATTTCCAAATGAAATGCAAAATTCACTTTCATCTGAAAAGAGGACTTTGGACCACTGAGCAACAATCCAGTCCGTTTTCTCCTTAGCCCAGGTAAGATGCTTCTGATGTTGTCTCTGATCCTGGAGTGGCTTGACACAAGGAATGCGACAGTTGTGGCCCATGTCCCAGATATGTCTGTGTGTGGTGGCTCTTGAAGCACTGACTCTAGCTGCAGCCCACTCCTTGTGAATCTCCACCCAAATTCTTGAATGGGCTGTGCTTCACAATCCTCTCAAGGCTGCGGTTATCCCTGTTGCTTGTGCACCTTTTTCTCCCACATTTTTCCTTCCACTCAACTTTCTGTTAATATGCTTGGATAAAGCACTCTGTGAACAGCCAGCTTCTTTAGCAATGACCTTTTGTGGCTTCCCCTCCTTGTGGAGCGTGTCAATGACTGTCTTCTGGACAGCTGTCAAGTCAGTAGTCTTCCCCATGATTGTGTGGCCTACTGAACCAGACTGAGAGACCATTTAAAGGCTGAGGACACCTTTGCAGGTATTTTGGGTTAATTAGCTGAGTGGAGTGTGACACCATGAGTCTAGAATATTGACCTTTTTCACAATATTCTAATTTTGTGCAATACTGAATTTTGGGTTTTCATTAACTATAAGCCATAATCAGCAAAACGAAAAACAATAAACACTTGAAATATATCACTCTGTGTGTAATGAATCTATATATGAGTTTCACTTTTTGAATTGAATTACTGAAATAAATTAACTTTTCGATGATATCCTAATTTATTGAGATGTACCTGTATCAGTTTTTTGTGTTGTTTTTATTTTTTGTGTTGTTTATTAAACCCCAAAGGATAAAATGTTTAAAATGTATTTAAAAAGGTTTTTCTTTTCTTCTCTGTTATTTGACATCCCCACTATTTTATTGTGTGGATGAAACCCATGTCTACACATCCATAATCAAGCCTACTTAATCCAGTGAGAGTGCCATGCTGAATGATCTGGCGTCTCGAAAGGGATGTTCCTTAAACCACTTACATACGATTTGTGCACTGTGGCAGTCCTCTGCTTTATCCTGCTGAAAGATGCCACTTCCATCAGTGAATACTATTGCCATGAGTAGGTGATTATATGGCAAATTAATGTCCTTAGGAAAGCCTAGACCCAGAGTTTCCCCCAGTAGAAGATTGCCCAAAGCATCACACTCCCTCCACTGTTGGGTATTCTTGCCATAGTACATCCAAGTACCATTTCTTGCCCAGGTAAACAACAGGGATTAACATGGGCACTCTGACTGGCTTACAGATGCACAGTCCCATATGCAACTGGGCTTAAGTCACAATGTTTTGTGACACTTTGATCCTGTAATCATCATTAAAATTATATGCGATATTTGCCACAGTAGTCCCTCTGATGGTTCAAACCAGACACGGTTGCCTCATGCATCAATTAGTCTTGGTGGCTTAACACCCTGGCGGCAGTTTGTGGCATTTCTCACCTTGGACAACTGTCAGTATTGACCATGAGCACTCCATAAGCCTTGCCATAAGTCAATCATCTGGCCGTAACACCTTGGTCCTTATCATTGACAGTCCAGTAACCTTGAAACTTGTGGAGTTCTAATGATCCAGGGCTGTTTTCCAGAAGGGAGTAATGAGAAAGGCAGCTGGAATATTCTGTTCAGTGTGTCCCAACCCCAGTCTCTGAAAGCACTTCATCATGGTTGGAGTGAGTGCCCGTACACATGCGGCGCATGGCCGCCCTGCTGGCCGCTGCCAAGAGTTGATTTTACAATAAGATAAAATAAAAATAAAAAGAGGAATAACCTTGGAGATCAAGCATCACCCCGAAAGCAGAGAGTAGACGTCACATAGTACATGTGTACCAAATTTCAGGTCAATAAGTCAAATGGTTGGCGAGCTACAGGTGATTCAAAATCCTGGACAGACAAACAAACAGCCACGGTAGAGTATCTTAATACATAATTCGCCTGCCTGCTCACTCACTCACTCACTCACGTCCGTCCGAAGCCGAATGCGCAGTCGCCTTCTGCGCACGTCCGAAGCCAAATGCGCAGTCGCCTTCTGCGCAGTCTCCTTCTGCGCACGTCCGAAGCCGAATGCGCAGTCGCCTTCTGCGCAGCTGCCTGAATAACCTTACGAGACCGACATCCAACCCCAACATCGCGGCAGGCGGCGGATTTACGGCCGCGAAAATTCAAAGAGAAAGGTGACTTCGACCGACATCCAACCCCAACATCGCGGCAGGCATCAGATTTACGGCCGCAAAAATTCAAAGAGAAAGGCAACTTCGATTAAAGCTCTAGAGGCCTGAAAGGCGATTTCGACTACAGCTCGAGGCCTAATTACGCATTCTGATTCAATTATGCATTCATTCAATACACCTATATCAGGTTTGTGGTGCTTATACTTATTACTATTCCATATTGCACTGGAACATTCATCAATCAATATTATACTATAGGCCTGGAAAATTCATCAAGTAACAGTACAAGCCTGTACAGTAATGAGTAAAGCGGACTACAATCATTACAAAACAACTTCTTCGTTACTTATCATTTGTTCTTCATACACTGCTGACACAAACTCATGCCCGTTTCATCTTACGTTGTCGAAACGGGTTCTTTGTCTAGTTATAGGAGGTTTGTTGAAAGTAATCTTTATATATAACAGGGTCATACAACTAGCTTCTTTTAAAAATGAATCCACATTATTGGAACAATTAACCTTGTAAAGAAAAAGCCAACAATCAAACTGCATAACCATAAACATTGCAGCCTGTATGAAAAATTATAAATATATAAATTAAAGTACTAAAGTATTCTCACAGTAGAAAGAACTATAACAGTTTTACCAGTCATTTACAAAACATTAAACATTACTTCATATTTAGGCTGATATCATGTCCAGCCTCCAGTTTTGTTACCTCTGCCTGACATATTAAACATGGTTCCAGTGTTCAGATGTGAAACCGTGATTGCATCTCATTAACACAAGCTTCTCAAACCTTTTATCAGACCTGTTCCTTCTTGGGGTGAGCACTAAACCTTCTAAATAGAAAAGCTGCTCCACAGGTGTGCTACTTGGGGGTCAGAGTGTTGAACTTCATGTACTGTACATGTTTTTGATGTTTGAGAACTGGTTCACAGTATCATCCTCATAACCTCGTAACATCAAATAGTCCATGACATCTTTTTCTGCCGAGTAGCTGTCCTCAGGCACTGTCTCAAATGCAAAAAACACAGAGGCAGGCTCTACTGCAGGAGCAATTGTGTGACACACACTGCTGTCAGAAGCTGCCTTGCAAATGTCTTTATCTATGGCAGCATAACATTACTCTCCATGGGTATTTTTGCACTATTGCATCAAAACAAGGGCAATCCACAGTGGAAATAGGTAACATCTCTTCTACAATACACACAGCGACAAGTTTATTCAAATCCCGTCCACTTTACTTCTCTCCACCTGAGTGTCCTGCTCTGAAATCCACTTTTGGAGGTTTTGCTGGATTGCAAGCGTCACTGGCTGGAGAGGCCTCCCAGTCAGTGGCAGCATTTATTTCCCCACAAGTTTAACATTGCTGCTATGCTGCCGTATCAGATGCTTTAATAAATTTGACAATGTATTTTTCGCAGTTGAAAGCATTTTGCTGCTGACAATGTTGCATCTTTGCCTGAGACAAACTCAAAATAATGACAATTTTTTAAAGTATTTCTCCCTCCCTCATCTTCCATCATTGTTGAGCTCTTTAGGTACTACTGCCCTGATCTACTGTATGCGCACATCATAATAAAGTAGTCTGCATTGGATCAAAAAAAAAAAAAAAAGTGTTTTGGAAACGCAGCCTTAGTTGTAACTGTAATATTATTACTGGGTTGGAAATTGCAATCCCTTACATTAGTCTTTACTGGGGTTTATTGGACATACCAAAGAGGGTTAGGAGGAAGAGGCCCTCTCTTCTACAGATATATTAGAATATATTGCAGAGCTACTCTCTCAGGGAGTTCTGCCCTGGAGACTGCATTATGGATCTTATCCCTACCTCCCACTTGACATTACTGGGTCATTGGCAGGGCCCTTACAAAGTTAAGGAGAGAAGAGCTTGTCGACCGTTTGTTAACAACCTAACCGTCATTCGAACGAAGAGATTTATCAGCTAATAATATTACAGTAAAACGTCACTGAGTAACACGTTACTGCCCAACACTGAACACCACCAGCATTGCCACCACTGTTCTCTTACCAAAAAAATGTGTACCACTCACTGTACCCACTAATTATGCTCACCCCTTTATCTTTCTACCTTGTGTCCTGTATGTCTGCTCTCCTTCTGTTGAGCACTTCCACCATTTCACCCGACTTTCCTGTTACACATCCAGTCCTATTCCCTATAGTCTCTCCTTCAGACATCTCACTCACTACCTCTCCTTCATCTCTATTTCCACCAAACCAGGCCCCCGCCACACTGCATTAGGTTAAGGACCATTATAAATTAGGTTTCTCCCACCTATGGTTTGGCTGTGTCCCCCAACCTTTCTGCAGGTGGCTACTATGCACTGTATCCTGCTTGTACTCCACCAATATCTTGTAACTCATCACTGTATGTCATCATCAAGGAGAAACAGGAGCAGAAATCTTTTAAGACCACAACCCTCTTTAGTCAATTGTCATTACATTCAAGAGGGATGGTGACCTTTTTCTAACTCCACACTCCACATCACATGTATAAACAGTTATATAATCTGTTCTGAATTTGTAAGTCACCTTGCCTTACATGTCAACCAAAGGTAGAAAATGAGTAGGAAACTGTACACATGCCATAACATTCAGATTTGTGGGCTTGTTTAGCTGGGTTGAAATTTGGAGCATTTTTAAATGTTCTCATTATTTCAGCAACTTTTGCTATCACAATTTTGTTTATTACATATTTTTGTAACCATCAGTCATATTCAAAAAACAACAGTGAAAACATTACGTAATTACATGTACTAGTAGCATACATAAAATGTTTTTAAATACCATTTTACAATATCATGTGGCTGAAATTGATTTCATAGACAGCAGATTTCAACTTAAGTGATGAAGATTCCTGTGCAGTTGTTAGCTGTTTAGATATGGAGGGTTTGTGGCTAATTGTAATTGAAATTTATCAAATATAAAATATTTCAAAGAAGTAACCAAAAAAGATTTAAAACGTGCTGATATTTCAAGCTAAAATTTTTGTCTGAATCTGAACATGATCGATAGCAGATTGTTGTGTCGCTTTGCTGGTACAGTAGAACCTCTGGTCACGAAACGTTTCCGAACACGTACATATCGGGTTACGATCAAAAAGTTTGCCAAAATGTTGCATCTGTTCACGACCACACACTCTGGTGGCGAACAAAAACACTGGTGGCCAGTTTCCCTACGCGTGTTTTTATGCGCCAATGATTTCCCATTTTCTTTTGTTTGCGTATACAGGGCCTAACAAAGCAGCTGATGTTGCAAAAGGAGTTATAATGTTAACCAAGCAGAGGCCTCAAGTGCTGGAAGAGGTGGAAAAACTATTGCTAGTGTGGCTGAATGAAAAGCAACTTGCAGGGGATAGCGTAAGCGAGCTGATCATATGCGCAAAAGCCAGGAAGATTCATGGTGATTTGCTGAAAAAAAATCCTTCTTCGAGCGGCGCAGGTAAGGAATTTAAAGCCAGTAGAGGATGGTTTGAAAAGTTTCGCAAGAGAAGTGGCACTTCATTTTTTTTCCCTGTGCTTAAAACTTATAAAAAAAAGTTTACAGCGAGCGGTTCGTAAGGGTGTAGCACAAACTCTTACAATGTTAGTTTTCTCTGTTGTTCAAGGTTTTCTCAGTGTTATTCAATGTTTTTACATTTAGTTTACTATTACACTGTGCATTCTATGGTATAACTATTTTTGTGCTAAAAATATATTTACATACAGTTCGTACGGTCTGGAACGGATTAATTGTATTTACATCAATCTTATGGGGAAATTATATTCGGGTCGCATCCAGAGTTTTGGAACGAATTACGGTTGTGACCAGAGGTACCACTGTAAATGACAGTGTCAGAGAAATACTGAATCATTATAATCTTTAGATAATGCAGGTGTGAGGTTGATTTTAGTGTAACAGAAATAACTGAGTACACGTTTAGTCACTGTAGCAAAACTGAGCCATCTTTATACATTTCTGCATAAGTTGCTTTAATTAGTATACTTTTAAGGACATGAACATTACGTCACTTGCCTGCTTCAATCTCAAGGAGCAGGAGAAGTGTGCTGCTGTGATTAAGGTTTGTGCAACATGCCACACAGCCACAAAGGCAAGCACAGGATGGAGCAGAGACAAAAGCCAGACTGATAGTTTATAATTAGACCTCCCCTTGCAATCTGGTATAATAAGGGATGGTGCTGTACTTACTGTAGCTTGTATGGTGATAAATTAAAAAAAATAAATAAATACTCATCTGAAGTCGTACCTTTCTTAAATGGTAATACTCTGTCATCCAACCCAACCTACATCTGACAACACCCCATCAAGTGTTTGCTTCAGTATTTTGCCATTAGGAGAGGCTTTTGAACGAGTAAAAGAAAAATCTTTTTAAAATATACACAAAATGTTTCAGACACATTTGCAAATTCGCCAGTACTACTCAGTGGAAGATTTTGATATTTCATAAAATATGTACCATGTGCTCTACTCAATATCTCAACAAAAATAGAACTGTCACGACTAATTTCTTTGAAGAATAAGTGTGCCAAGTTGCAATAATATAAGTCCACAAGGAGCCGAGTGGTTTTACGTGGGCAGACAGACAGACAAACATGACTACTACAGTAGGTGCTTTTCACATTAAGTGTCAGCATATCTAAAAATGTATGAGCCAACATATTTCCGTTTGGATCACACTGAGCTTCTGACATTACTCCAGTACTACTGGATTATGTACAGTACTACGTATGGATTAAGTGCAGTCTGGCTGAAGATGCATTTGAACCCAGAAACAAATGAAGCAGAAATAACTTTATTTGATCATAAAGAGAAACTATGTAAAGGTGAAGCAGTTGTCTACTGCATACAGCAGACTGAACAAAAGTTCATCTGTTAAACAGATTGTGCAGTAAATAGCATGGTACAACTGATTAAAAAACAAATTACCTAAAAACAGAAATTCAATCTGTCAGGCATTTGCTCTGAGTAAGACTGGACCAGTCTGCCTCCTTCAAGTCCTGTAAATAAGTGCTCAGCTTTGAAGCCCGCTGCTGGTGCAATGATGCGATTAATACATACAAAAACCAAAAGTAACACGACAGCTTCAGCTGCTTGAAGCACAATAAAAAGACAGCGTTCTACATCTTGTGGTGGTGGTGGCAGACATGTGGACTGCGCTTAACAGGATGATTTTAGCTGGTTGTACCAACGTTTCAAACTGATAAGTCAGCAAGCCCAAGTTCTACAAATATGATTGAAGAACCCTTCAGAACATTACATCCATCCATCCATTTTCCAACCCGCTGAATCCAAACACAGGGTCACGGGGGTCTGCTGGAGCCAATCCCAGCCAACACAGGACACGAGGCAGGAACCAATCCCGGGCAGGGTGCCAACCCACCGCAGCAGAACATTACAGCAAATGCTTAATGTTTTCTTCAACACTGCACAATAGACATTTCAGGATAGAACAGGAGAGGTCCAGGCTCAGTGCACCCACACAATGTGGCAGCTGGCCTATTCTCCACTGACCAAGAAGTGAGTTGCAGATGTTGGGTATTTCGTTTAAGTTTACAACAAAAGAAGTTTCATTTGGCCCTTAACTTGTAACAGCAGACAAGGTCCTGGACTGTCCCATTAATCCCGATAACCAGGTTTGGTTCTCTATGGTGTAAACATTTCCACACCAGCATGTCCGCACATCAGGACTATTTGTTTAAAAAGTAATTATCTGATATGTTAACCAATTTTCAGTTTAACACAGTACTAGATTTGTGATCGTAGCCCAGATCCCACTACAGTTCTAGGGCTATATGAATAGTTTATATCACAAACAGGCATGAATCACAAGACAGGCAGGATTCTCCAAGGGTAGTTGGCTCAAAATGGTGCATGCAAAGAATGAAGCATTCATCCTCTGTGTAGCTGTATGCATGTGCACATTTGGGATATTTGTACCCTGAAAAAAGTGAGTGTGCGTGCCACCTGGTTCACCAGACTGATGTCCATACATTATGGAGTGTTTACGCTAGCATGACAGGATGACACATAGCTAAAAAGCTACCAGAATGAGCTTAGCAACAACATACTGGGTCTGCACTGCTGGGAATGCAGCAATAATTCTCAGCTCTACTAATATAAAGCTGCCTGGAGTGAAGCAGTAAAGCATATACAGTATTTAAGAGCAGGCACAAATGGCTGTCTGCTGTACTTGTAACGTCTTTTTGGTCCATAAGAAGTTGGTAATCTGTTTTGCATGAGAGTTTGAGTCAAATACTGCGAGTTCAGCTTTTGGCCCGGTTAACACTGTAGATGACTGATGAAAGACCACATCCTTTGTTTATGAAATCCAAAAATATTCACAGTTTTCTTCCAGTTTCTACATCTTCTTTCTGGTCCCAGAGGGCTCTGCTACCCTTGTCATCGGAGGAAAACCATAGTCAGCAGACCTGATGAAACACAAACAACATTTGTAAGAATACATACACCGGTCAGCCATAGCAATAAAACCACTGACAGGTGAAGTGAATGACATTGAGTATCTCGTTACAATGGCACTTGGTGGGATATATTAGGCAGCAAGTGAACAGTCAGCTCTTGAAGGTGATGTTTTACAAGCAGGTAGAATGGCTAAATGATTGGGTCAGAGCATCTCCAAAACAGCAGGTCATGTGGGATGTTCCTGTATGCAGTGGTTAGTACCTAACAAAAGTGATGCAAGGATGATAAATGGTGATCCAGTGACAGGGTCATGGGCACTCAAGGCTCATTGATGAGCATGGGCAGCAAAGGCTAGTCCACCTGGTCTGATCCCACTGAAGAGCTACTGTAGCACAAATTGCTAAAAAAAACCTAAGACTGGTCACAGTGCCCATGCTGACCCCTGTCTACCACCAAAAGCACCTACAATGGGCATGTGAGTGTCAGAACTGGACCATACAGTAATTGAAGTATGTGACCTGGTCTAATGAATCACATTTTCTTTTAGCCCATGTGGACAGTCAGGTGCATGGACGTCATGTACCTGGGGGAGAGATGGCAGAAGGATGCATTATGAGCAGCAGGCAAACCAGGGGAGGCAGTAGAATGCTCTGGGCCATGTTCTGCTGGGAAACCTTGGGTCTTGGCATGTGCGTGGATGTTACTTTGACACATAATATCTACCTAAAGATTGTTGCAGACCACATATATCCTTTCATGGCTATAGTATTCAGTAACGGCAGTGGTCTTTTTCAGCAGGATAATGCACACTACAAAAATTGTTCAGGCAGGGTTCAAGGAACATGACAAAGAGTTCAAGGTGTTGACTTGGCCTTAGGCAATTAGTTTTCTCCAATGTCATCTCAGATAAAGGAGTGTTGGAATCATCAGATGGAAAGATTCTCTCATTAGATTAGATGGCCAGCAGACTCCACTTTAGAAAACCTAGGAGAGGGTTGGCAGCCGGTTGGCCGAGGTTTCCAGGACTGTGACTGACTTTCTTTGACTTTCTCTTTTACAATTTGAATCTCTTCCATTGTCAACTTGCAATAGATCATCAATTTATTAATGGGCAGATATTGTTGATTTCTATTTATGTTTAATCAGTTTCTACCTTGGTCTCTGTGTGCTTTTAACAAATCTGTATTTATATGTGTAACGGTTCTGTATTTAGTAATTAGACTAATCAATACTTGAAATTTAACCAAGAATTGTTACCAGTGCTCTGCGCCTGCACTTAATGATGAGTGCTATACAAAAAATTAACTCATATTGTATTATAGTTGTAAACTTAGAACTTCCACAATACTTGGACTGAATACTTCAATAAACGGCAGATTTCCCTTTTTTTCCCCTTCTTAAAAATTTTCTGAGATAAAACATGTGTATGGTGAATGTTTGCTCAAACTTCTATACTGAACCTGCTACTTAGTAACACTGCAGTATGCTAAGATTGATTATTAAGTGCCTACAGACAGGCGTCAGTCAAAACCAACTACGCATATTGAATAATGAAAAATGAGAAGCTGTACTGGTGCTTCTCAAACTAGCCATACTGAACTGCGAAATGTGAAACAAGCTATCCTAAAGATTGCTTAAATAAGCGCTCTAACAAGATGTAAACTTTACCTTATGTTAGATAAATAACATTTCAGATTGTAAATCGATATAACTGTTGGCTTATATTTAATTTTTTCAGAAAGTGCAAAAAAAAAATTTAATAGTCATGGGCAGGGGTGGCAAACTCCAGTCCTGGAGGGCCGCAGTGGCTGCAGGTTTTCATTCTAAACCTTTTCCTAATCAGTGACCAGTTTTCACTGCTAATTAACTTCTTTTTCCCTTCATTTTAATAGCCCTGTTTTTAAGGATTCAGTGCTCTGAATTAATTACTTTCTTCATTAAATGACAGCCAAACAGAAATCAAGTGTGAAACAAGTCAACAGTTGACCAGCTAAATTGGGGCTTCAAACTCAAACTAATTTCACTCCAACCAGTTTCTTAATAAGAAGCCAATTCTTGCTGTTAATTAAACTTATTTAATTCTATGGCTTGTTGCTGCTTTCATTCTGACACAGCACACATTTTCATAACTGTTGATTTTCTCTTTTCTCTAAAAACATTGTCAAAATGTTTTGGGGACCTGAGAGATCATCCTTATCGAGACCTTCACCTTTCTTTATTTTCAGATATTGTGTGATGGGCACAGGTGAGCTGGTCATGTGGCGGCTTGTTTTGTGTCTCATTATTGTTTGGCAGCTAATTAAAAAAAAAGAAACAACTAAAGGGCCTGAATCAAGTTAATTAAAATTAAGGCAAAAGAAGTTAATTAGCAGCAAAAACTAATGAAGAAGATGGTTAGAATGAAAACCTGCAGCCACTGCGGCCCTCCAGGACTGGAGTTTGCCACCCCTGCACTAGGGTAAAAAATTAGATTGTGTGCATAAGAGCATTTGCATTAGCCTGGGAAATTAACACAATTTTGTAATATAAAGATGACAGTGGCTTTAAAATGAACGATTATTTACATAATTATTCTTAACTCCATTAAGTAAGAAAAGAGATAAGATTTGCACCAACAACCAGACAAGATGTTTGCATTCCCAATTAAATTGGCCACTGCAGACTGAAGAAATGTTAACCCAGCTGTTTACCCTGTCAGGCAGGAGGTATAGAAGTATGAAATGCAGGACTTCCAGGCTAAAGAGCTCTTTCTTTCCCAATGCAATTAGACTCCTAAATAACTGAATGGAGTTTATAAACGTGGTTCACCTCATTCTATTTACCTCACACAACTGTAACTGTATTTGATTTGTCCATCACACACCTACCTGCACATTACACTTTATACTTCTATTCTGTTTTTATACTTTATGCTGCCTCTGTTACTTATCATCTATCTGCTACTTATTATTTAGGTTTATCTTTATACGTTGGTTTTGTCATTTGGTGTGGACAGCAAAGAAAGAATTTCATTGTACAGGGAAACGTTTTTGCTTACTGTGCACATGACAATAAACTTTGAACTTGGACTTAAAGGGACTCATCATGAACATCACTTATATCTTTAAAATATTCCCAAATAAGACTCTTAAAGTATATTTCCTAAATTCTTGGTAATATTGGTATTACTGTTATTAATTTTGAAATAGCGAGTACATATTTTTTAGTTGAGTCAAGATATAGTGTTAAGAACTCCTACTTTGGGTGACTGTCATATTCCCACATGGTTTATTGGCTGAGAAGGGAAGCCTTAAATAGGAAGAAGCACAGCGAGTGGGCGCCTGCTTTGTTAAGTGACACAGATGTTGAGTAACACTCAGCTCAGATGACCACTGTTTGTTCTGCTCATGCCAGGCTATTAAGTCTCTTCGCTTGAGGTAGCTGTCTACATGCGGGTGAAGCTGCACACATGGGGTGCTATAAAGCAGCTGTACAGGAGTCTCATTTTGCTTAAAGCAGCAGTTCACATGCTGATAAAGCCGGACTCATTGAGCACTATAAGACAGTTATAACTAGATTTCACACTAACACACATACTGTAGTTAGTGATACTATGTGGCATACGTAAATCAAAATAACAAACAGTTGAACTTGATAATACACAATGTCATGTTACAAAAATCAATTTTGAATTTTGGTGCTCTGAAATAAAAAGACACAAAACAACAATTCAGTGTTGGATGTGTTATTCATTAAAATTAAGGAAATGTTCAATAGACTGGATACTTTTACAAGGTGCTTTATAAAACATACTGCCATAAAAAAGGCAGCATCATTAAAGGCCTCAGCCATCGTGCGGTGACTTTTCTCACCCTTCAAAGACAATAAAAGATGATCTTGGATCTATACATTTACTTTCATACCAGCTAACTGAACTGGCGATCACTGGTGCAAAGAGCCTATCTTGGCAGCACCAGGTACAAGCTAATAAACAACCCTGATCAGGACACACACACACACACACACAAAATTGTGTACATCTCTGGGAATGTGGGACAAAAACTGGAGTATCTGGATTAAAAGACACTGGAGAACATGCAAACTCCACACATTTAATGATCAGGCAAAGGGATTTGAATCCAAGATGGAGGATCCTGAAGACATCAGTATTAACCACAGCACCACCAGTCTGGCCAGTTACAATAAATTGGTAACGCAAACATTTAACTATTAGATTTCTGAAAAAAAAAAACAAAAAACATGCTAGTCTTACCCAAAATATAGGCGCATACTAGCTTCTGCATCACGGTGACATGCAGGTACTGAGGAACTAAAGTGCTTTTCTCTTCATGAAGAGGCAACATAAGGACGGTGACACAGGTAAGTCCAACCATGACATACAGGACAAAGAATGCTGGAGATGGAGCCCGTCCTGTTAAATTAAAAGTGAAAGGTCAGTTCACAAAATTGTCAGCGGGGCCATTGTTACTTTTTCGGACAAAGCATGTGCAATATTTTACTTCAACACTTTGGCGTGCTAAAATATGGCGACAGTTTCTCTGTAACAGTTGACTAATTTTGGAGGGGGTGCAACTACTTAACCAAGCTTTTTCTCTGTTACTCATGCAAATATCACAATCCAAGTTGCAATGAACTGAAGTTTAAAAGCTAATTATGCAATATACAACTGCAAAGCTGAGTTTTGGAGAACAAAATATTTAACCCTTGGAAAGATAACAAATAAGACAAATTAAATTCCACTGCATACTCTATAAGCTTATACAAAGAGGTCACTTAGATGGCTAGGGGCTGTTAATTAAACTCCATTGGCAGATTCATTCAAATTATACTTTAAACATTCTAATTTTTGTCTCCCGTATTTTGATTAACTGTACTCTGTAATTTTAACTGAACAACTAGATTTATCCCAATTCTACTATATTGGCATGTCATACTGAAACTCTTCCCCATGTACAATCAGTTCATTTCCACCTGTGCACACAGAAGTCTATTTCTTGTGACTTCATGTTTTGAATGTTCTTTTATTTTTACATGTATTCTTACATACATTGCAAAGGACCCTGTGATGTTGTGCTCTGTGTAGCACAGTATATGAAATAAATGTTAAGGGAATGCTTTAGGGAAAAGGACAAACAAGACAAATGGTAAAGACTCGGATCATATGGATGAGGCAAACTCTTCTGAAACTGGAGAGATCAGGATGACATCAAAACTATATATAACGTTGAAATCTCTGTATGTACTCTCATGGAGGACCTTGGATTAAGGTGTCTCTTTGGGAGAACTAGGCCTCTTCCTCAATTTGCAGCAAGTTTGGGCTCATGTTTTTATCTAAACTTGAGATATCTAAGCAGGATGGTCCAGGCTAGACAGAAGAGACTTAGGGGGAAAAAAAAAATCAAAATGGTATAGTATTGCAATGTATCATCTTTTACTGAAGAAAGTATCAGGACATTTTTTGTATTGTCTGTGGGAATTCAGATGCAACACACCTTACTGGTAATTCCAACTGCATCCCATCATCACACCACGCTGCTTCCTCCTTCCTGTCAAAAGGCAAACTTCAATATTGGCGCTACTGCAAAGAATACAATACAAAATTCTTTTGTCCAGGTTTCAGTTAATTGTTTGGATTCATTTTGACTTTCACAAAGTTACGGGGAAGAAAGAGCTTGATATGGAACATGTAATTTTCAAACAAAGTCACGTTAAAACTTGTAGTGCAGCACAGTGTACTCTGGGAGTTTCTCTCTTCCATCTGACGGTAGTGTTTCAAGCGGATTTTCCCAGTTTCTCTGTAAATTTCCTTCTGTTGCTCACGCGGATTTACAATAGTTGTGTGCAAAAAACTTTGTTAGCCATATTCAGCTGCAGTGTTCACAACATCATGACTGGTCAAATTTGGTCTCTGGGACATGTACATCTTTTCCTACATGCCCATTTACTACAGACAGTTTGACAGTGCTCAGCAAATTTTGTGTACGAAGCTTTAAAAAAATAATGTATGTAGCCCTGAGAATTGCAAATGCATTGACAGGCCTACTATAAACATAAGGACTCTTTTCACAAGGAATCACCCAGCAGTAAGGTCACATAACGTACTAATGTATATCTGTTAAGGCTATTAGAGGACCTTTCCAGCGATTTTCATTTGTAGACTTCATTTACATAATATTAGACAGTCAGAAGCAGTCAACAGTGGACTCCCATGAAGACTAGTTTTCTAAATCGACATTCCCAGCAACTTACTTCTACTAGTCCACGACTCGCAATGACGATCAAACAGGTTTGATTTTGTGTTTATTTGTTGAGGTGGGATCAGTGTACATGAGAGCTGACAACAAATGAGTGCTCACTCTGAAGTACAATGCTTATAATGCAGAGATGAGGAATAATGAACACATATTTTTTTTATGACCTCACAAAACAGAAGAAAATCGTATGTGTCAGATGTCCAGTGTTTTACATACCATGACAGAACTGAAAGTAAAATAGGCCAAGACTGCAGGTGAACTCACCATAGCTGTTGACCCTTTGCACAGCACAGCCTTCACCAGTCAGCACATTTATTAGCTGTCAGAAAAATGGGTGAGCAAGACTACACTGGAAGGTCTGTACATAATCACTAAATTTAACACAGCCAGAAATTTCAGTCATGTAAATTGACATGGTTCGGCAATGAGATCAGCAGCTGCAGTACACATTGTGTGAAGGCTTTTTCTATAAGGTGACACGTTTTTCCCCCTACACAGATACAAATGCATTGCAATATGCTGTAGATCAGGGATCCCCAACTCCGGTCCTGGAGCGCCCCCAGTGGTTGTAGATTTTCATTCTAACCTTTTTCTTAATTAGTGACCTGTTTTTGCTGCTAATTAACTTCTTTAGAATTAACTTTAACTGACTTTCTCTTGAAGACTCAAGACGCCTTAATTGTTTCTTTTTCCTTAATTAGCTGTCATACAATAATGAGATACAAAACAGAACCAGCAAACTGTGTCCATCATACAATATCACAAAATAAATAAAGATCTCAGGAATGTGGATCTGCTCAGGTCCTCAAAACATTTGAACAGTGCTCTTAGAAAAGAGAAAATCAACAATTTCAGAAATGTCTGCTATTGCACAATGAGAGCAGCAATAAGCCATGGAATTAAAGAATGGGTTTAATGAATGACAAGAATCAGAGCCTAATTAAGCAACTGGTAAGAGTGAAATTGGTTGGAGTTTGAGGCCCTGACTTAGTTGGTCTTCTGTTGGCTTCACATTTCATTTCTGTTTGGGTGCCATTTAAGGAAAGAAATGAAGAAATTCAGAGGACCGATGAAGAAATTCAGGGGAACAAATCTTAAAAAACAAGTCAATTAAAATTAATTGATAAGAAGTTAATTAGCAGAAAAAACATGTCACCAATTAAGAAAAGGGTTAGAATGAATATCTGCAGCCACTGGGGCCCTCCAGGACCAGAGTTGGGGACCCCTGCTGTAGACTGAATTACTTATTATACTGCAAAACATACATTTTTAAAACATGATCATGAATCATGTTAATATTGTAATTTCCACCCCAGCATACAATATGGTTATATGTTCCAAATGGAATGGTAGCTCACTGTACGTCTACATCTTTCAATGGGTTTGCCGATGAGTACTGTTAAGGGAGGCAAGGACACAATACAGTAACCTTTTTGGAATTAATCCCTCATGTTAGTAATATAATGGCAACAGTGGACTCACAAACTTTAGTGTGATCATATACAGTGGGAGATGTACAGCTAGGAAATAGGAGTTATATTTTCTTCTGTGCTTGTTGAAGTCCAATGTGTTAAACTTCCTCTAACTAGACAGTAGTGCATAAATGTAATAAAATGTGTTTTTATAACCCCTTGTCTATTTCTGTATATTCAGATTTTGCTCATTCCCAGAACATCTAACAAATGATCTTTTAAACATTTGTATGGTTCCCATGCCATATGGGCAGGAACAAATCCAAGAATAGTCTAATTTTGATAGACTAGGACATCTTGGCAATGGAAACTGCCTGTTTGAAATCGGAATGTCAAGTCACTAGCTGAAGAAGAACCCAGAGCAATGGGTGAGAAGATGAAATGAATTATAGCCACCATCACTTCCATGTGCAACAATGGCTCTGAAACTAGGATTTGTGATGGGGATGGCGGTCTCAATCCTTCTTCTTTAGAAAGGCCTCAAACATGTTCTGTTATACTTACAAGCTGGTGGTTGTAACAGTGATGAGTTTGCTTGGGTTGAAGGTCACCTTTAACTCCATGTACTGCACGAATCTAACAACTATTGAGATTGTGCAGTCTTTTGAAATCCTTCTGGAGGAGACCATGTTGATGGTAGTGATATTATTTAACACTTAACGTTAGGAACACTGGTCTGCTGAGTTTTAAGTGACCGTGCATCTAGCGTATATTTTATTTCTTTCAGTGTATAAGCAGTAATCCTCTATTAAAACACTATGGCAAGAGTGCAAAAAATGTTGACTTCAACTGAGGCAGAAGCAGCACTCTGATGAACTCCTGAACTTGTCTCATATGCCCACCTTGAAGGAGATAGTGATGAAGCATTGGCTGGAGGGATCCATCTCTGTGGCTGAGGTATTCATAAAGGTCTGTAGTGTCTCCTCTTCTGTTCATGTTTTTCATGCAGATTTGAAGGGTATCCAGTTTGGGAACCTAAATGTTGCGTTACTTTTGTTTATAGATGAGATTTTCCTCTTGGTTTCATCAGACTGTGGTCGCTGATGCAGACTGGAATGGTTTGCAGCTTACTGTAATACAGCTGTGATGAGAAGTAGCATTTCCAAATGTGAGGTCTTTGTTCATTGCAGGTAAACAACTGCTCCAAGTGGAAGACTGCAGGTGTCTCAGGGTCTGGTTTGGTAGAAATTATCTCGAGACTGGCCAATGAATCAGTGCAGCCGCAGTTTTTGAACGCTACATTAGACCACATTGGAGAAGCAACAGCACTGATTCCAACATGTCCATTCAAGTTGCCACCCACTACAAATACCTCCTCCTGAGGTCATCTAGGAATCACCTTCAATTCCATGGTTAAAGCTGTTCATATACAGATCAGGTTAAATCTCCATTGTTGCGTATAATCTCAAGCTGTGGGTAGTGATTGAAAGTATGAGATAACAAGTAGAAGCAACCAAAATGAGGCTTCTCCGTAGGATTGATATAGCTTGGCAATACAGGAGGACATCAGAGTAAAACAACTGCTTCCCTAGACCAAGTTGGTTAAAGTGGTTAGGCATTTACCTACAGTGCCCATGGTTCCCAAGTGTACAAGGAATAGCTCAGTGGTAGAAGACCAATAGGCTGATGAATAACATGCTGCAGTGATTATATCTGTTGACTCTCCTGGAAGCATCTTGATTTTCCCCAAGAAGGGCCCAAAGAAGGTTCCTGGGGGTAATGAGGCCTGGTTAGCCCATATTATTGTGTTGCTACCATGATCCTCTCCAGGAAGAGGGAAATTAAAATGATGATAATGCATAAAACACATCTTTTCCTAGACTAAGATATAAATGAGGAAATGTTTCCCTTGTCTTTGGCTATGTGTAGTAAGTTGGTCTTTCTCTCCATTACGTAGGTGATCTGTCCTATTAGCATGTAACTATCTTCAATAAGATATCATAGTTACACATTACAGGTGCTGGTCATAAAATTAGAATATCATGACAAAGTTGATTTATTTCAGTAATTCCATTCAAAAAGTGAAACTTGTATATTAGATTCATTCATTACACACAGACTGATGTATTTCAAATGTTTATTTCTTTTAATTTTGATGATTACAATTGACAACTAATGAAAGTCCCAAATTCAGTATCTCGGAAAATTAGAATATTGTGAAAAGGTTCAATATTGAAGACACCTGGTGCCACACTCTAATCAGCTAATTAACTCAAAACACCTGCAAAAGCCTTTAAATGGTCTCTCAGTCTACTTCTGTAGGCTACACAATCATGGGGAAGACTGCTGACTTGACAGTTGTCCAAAAACGACCATTGACACCTTGCACAAGGAGGGCAAGACACAAAAGGTCATTGCTAAAGAGGCTGGCTGTTCACAGAGCTCTGTGTCCAAGCACATTAATAGAGAGGCGAAGGGAAGGACAAGATGTGGCAGAAAAAAGTGTACAAGCAATAGGGATAACCGCACCCTGGAGAGGATTGTGAAACAAAACCCATTCAAAAATGTGGGGGAGATTCACAAAGAGTGGACTGCAGCTGGAGTCAGTGCTTCAAGAACCACCACACACAGACGTATGCAAGACATGGGTTTCACCTGTCACATTCCTTGTGTCAAGCCACTCTTGAAAAAGAGACAGCGTCAGAAGCGTCTCACCTTTGGACTGCTGCTGAGTGGTCCAAAGTTATGTTCTCTGGTGAAAGTAAATTTTGCATTTCCTTTGGAAATCAAGGTCCCAGAGTCTGGAGGAAGAGAGGAGAGGCACAGAATCCACGTTGCGTGAGGTCCAGTGTAAAGTTTCCACAGTCAGTGATGGTTTGGGGTGCCATGTCATCTGCTGGTGTTGGTCCATTGTGTTTTCTGAGGTCCAAGGTCAACGCAGCCGTCTACCAGGAAGTTTTAGAGCACTTCATGCTTCCTGCTGCTGATGAACGTTATGGAGATGCAGATTTCATTTTCCAACAGGACCTGGCACCTGCACACAGTGCCAAAGCTACTAGTACCTGGTTTAAGGACCATGGTATCCCTGTTCTTGATTGGCCAACAAACTCGCCTGACCTTAACCCCATAGAAAATCTATGGGGTATTGTGAAGAGGAAGATGCAATACGCCAGACCCAACAATTCAGAAGAGCTGAAGGCCACTATCAGAGCAACATAGGCTCTCATAACACCTGAGCAGTGCCACAGACTGATCGACTCCATGCCATGCCGCATTGCTGCAGTAATCCAGGCCAAAGGAGCCCCAACTAAATATTGAGTGCTGTACATGCTCATACTTTACATGTTCATACCTTTCAGTTGGCCAACATTTCTAAAAATCCTTTTTTTGCATTGGTCTTAATTGATATTCTAATTTTCTGAGATACTGAATTTGGGACTTTCATTAGTTGTCAGTTATAATCATCAACATTAAAAGAAATAAACATTTGAAATACATCAGTCTGTGTGTAATGATGGAATTACTGAAATAAATCAACTTTGTCATGATATTCTAATTTTATGACCAGCACCTGTATTAATTACCTGGTGAATGTTTATAGTAAATGCAAAACAAGGTACTCACCTTGCTGGGGTGGGAGCATGTGAGCAGGACTCCAACCCTGTAACTCCTTTCTCAGTTGTTCCTTTTGACCTGTGCTGATTGCTTTCCTGCCTGGCTGTAGGATGGAAAGGATTTCTTTCCTACCCAGCACAACACGGCGTTCTTCTTCAAAAACATCCATGCGGAATTTGTCTACAACGCCATAGTGTCGTGCACTGATATCTTTGTGTCGGATAACTCTGAAAGAAGAAGAATTATGACATAATTTAAACTTTGTTTTTCACTGTACACAATTTTAATTAAATAAATAAGGGATGCTCTTGTCTAAATACATCAGAATGTCAACACGTGAAGGGGATGACATATTCATGATTTACTTTTGCCATTAGATTTTTCAGCTTTAGAATTCTTTCTGAATGACAGAATGTCATGGTGATTCATAGAATGGGGGATCAGGAAGCAAAGCTCTGCTTTTATACAAAGTATCTTTAGATATGTACATTGCTTGGTTAAAATTTCCCAAAATGTATTACAGAAAAATGGTTAAAATAAACCATAAAATGCTGCATAAAGCAGTGAACAGATTTATTACATAACACACCTCATTGCAAGATACCTACACATGTGTTTTGCCGTACAAAACTGATCACTGAAGGGAAAACAAAAAAGTAAAGTGTTAAGCACATAATGGAGCAGAATTTCCTAAACAAAATATATTTCTATGATCCTTTGCAAGTAACAAAATACACTTGGGAACTCTTAAAGAAAATCTGAAGTTACTTTAAGCCTTTCACGTGCCCAGGATGTTTCTGAATGAGTGATATGTGCCAGCTAATTAAACAATAAGATCATTAAAAGGTAAAAATAATTCACTGGTAGTGAATCTGGTTGGAACACAAAATGAAGCCCCATGAGCCCACCATTACTGAACTTGATAACCCCTGCCCCAGGGCTGAAATTTCAATTGTCTGTTGGAAGTCTGCAGGTTCTCTTCATGTGTGCAGGGTTTTTTTTTTTTTGACTTTTGTCTTACTAAAACATTCATGGGTTTAGGTTAACTGGCAGCTCCAAACTACCCTGATATAAGAGAGTGTGGGAGGATGAAGTGTGCTCTGTGATGGATTCATTCCTGAAATTCACTTTGTCACATACGTGTGTTTAGGAGACAACTAAAGGGCTCAAATACATGTGATTCCATGCCAGACCAGGGGGTGGCGAAGTGCACTAATTTACCCTCTCGATCTTTTGCAGACCATTCTAGGGAAATCCCGCCCAGCTCTGGGGCAGACAATGACGTCACTCCCGGTTCCGGTATTGATGACAACACTTCCTCTACAGGCCTTTAAAGCCGCCATCTTATCTGACGAGAGTCAGTTCTGTTTTGGACTCAGTTGAATGAACATGTCTTGTTTTTTGAATCAGTTTTGCAGCCGGGAACAATTATACGGTTGGCTGCCCCAAACCTTCGCAACGTCTTATGGTCGTTTTTGTGACAACTTAAAGCAGCTGGGAAGGTCTCTGGTCCTCTGCAGGCCTAAATAATATTGGATTACTGTATACAGAATCAATAAATGGATGGATTGAAGTTAATACACTAATCATAAACATCTGTGCAAAGGCCTTTTTAGTTATTAGGTTAACTTAAGGAGTTTCAACCAACTTAAGCACTGCTGTGGCTACTTGTTTTGTTTTCTACCATTGTAACAAAAAAGCATTTCTGCAGTTACACTCCTGGTGAATTCTATGGCTTAGGTTTGCTTTCAGTCTTTTAAACATGTATGCCAGACCCACTTCTCCAAGTAGTCTTTGGAATATTTTGTGTAATTTGCTTTCATGTTAAGTACTTTTACAATTCACACTGAATTTAAATGTGTAAGATTTTCTCCGTTTTAATTGTCTATGTGCAAAGTTACTTGCAACTCTCTAGTTGGTCAGCTGTTATAGCAGACTCCAGTGAAAACTGAAAAAACTTACATGTCAATGCAGGAATTGGGCTTCACATAGCCTTCAGCATCTGCCACAGTGTACCGGGCTGGTGCTGTGCTAAGAACTGAAAAGAACAGACAAAAATATCAGGACAGACTTGGGAGTTTAAGTTCAGAAACTGTACTCCTTTACTCTGAACAAAACTAGACAAAATGACAGCAAATCTTGAAGGCTAAGACCATAAATAGCTGTCCATGTTTCTTTGGTATAAAACAAGAAAACGTTTAAATCTGAATGTGTCCTGAAAACAGAGTTAAAAATGTATAATTGTTTATAACCATGAAAAAGGTCTTAATCCCACTATATAAAAAACAAATGTCATAGTTGGAAAATATACAAACATAAAAATGTGTTTTTTTTTTGTTTTAATGAAAAAACCTCTTATCTGTGGTAATGAACTTAATTATATTATTTATTTACACAAGACTATAAATATGGTTTTAGTGTGAAAATTTTAAAACTTTTAGCAGAGCGTGACTCAGCAATCAGATGTCTTAGGAGAAGATACTGTATGTCTGGGCATTAAGCTGGGGATATAGTTAACGCTATGAGACGAGTGCACTTTAGGATGCTGCTGCTAAGCAACCAGTGTACGGTCTATACATGCATGCATACTTTTAAGTAAATCTGGAGGATTCCACCAGGTGGCAATGCGACGTTACGATGAGTCATTATGATAGGGAATATGTGATATTTATATTGACTATGTGAGAAATGGATGAAAAAAAAAACATCATAAATACATTCGCATGTCGGCGTATAAGTTTGATGATTTGCTTCACTGCATCGAACCATTCATCAAACATTGAAGCACACAGATTTATCCTGTTGGAGCGGCATTGCAGCCTGTAGTCACAAGTTGATAGTGAACAACTATGGAGACGTCAAGTACCAAAACTGAACACACACACTACCCATATATTTTTACTAGTACTGCAACTCATGCACGCGTTGCATTAATTTCTGACAACATGCTCAGAAGATGTGGCAAAAGAACACTGGGAACAGGTGGCAGCCATGATGCAGCATGTGCGTACGTATACGGAGTGTGAAGTATAAACCGAATCTTACACTGACGTGTCACTGCTATCAGCTATTTTGTAGAAACTGTGACAGGAAAGTCACTTTACACCTTTGAGTCCTTACCAGCCCATAAAAGTTTTATGTCTCTGGATCAGCTTTTATGCTGCTTGTCCACTAAACCATTTCAATCATTTCACCTAAGGACTGGCATCCTGAAAGAATTGCATTTGTCTAACTTTGGATTCTTATTACCACACAGTATTATTGCCACTGTTAAACCTATACTTAAAACGACTTATATGGGAACTGCTCACATACATAGAATTTCATATTTTAAGCTAGCACTATACTAGTTTGTTTATCATTACAGATTTTGTGCTACTCTCCTTGGTCCCTTTCACAACCTTAAGTAAACAGATATGCAAGTATCCTCTGTGTCCCTGGGGAATTCAGCACACTGCATTTTAAAGGAACCACATAATAGAGGGCTGATCTTTCCCTGGTGCAGTCTTTCTTCACACTTGGTCTAGAGGTAAGTCTATTTTGGTTTTTCTGTCTGTCCTTTTCCCACAGTGGTAGTGCTCTTGCATTTTTGGTCTTTTGCTAGTGAAGCAACCTTTGATAAAGCGTGAAAATGCTACTTGTCCCTGAATGGGTTTAGGTCTTTAGCTAAATCTAATACTACATCAATAGCACCCGATTACCCTTCCGTTTTTTTAAATAATGTATGTAATGACCAAGTGTATTCAACACCAAATGACACCATGTGAAAAAGTATCTGCCCCCTAATTAAATCAGTCCAGTTAAAGGGATAATTACAATCAGGTAGGCTTCATTACAAGCCAGCACAGCTCAACAACAGCCTCACTGATTTTGAACCTTACCATCAGAGTCAAGTACAATGTGCAACGATCAAAAGGAGTTTCTGAAGTAATCCCAAAAAAGTTGTTGATATATCTGAGTTTGGAATGGGCTACAGCTGAAGCATCTGAATGATTCCCAAGACATGTGAGAATGTTCTATGGATAGATTAGACAAACGTGGAACGTTCTGAGCAACATGAGTGCTATTATGTCTGATATAAAGCAAACACAGGCTTCCACAGGAAGGTAGTGTGATAGTCTAAGGATGCTTGTGTGAATCTGGACTTGGATTACTTGCTATAATTGAAGGAAATATGAATTCTGTATCAGAAAATTCTAAAGGGGAATAACTTTTCATCCATTATGCTTTTTTACTAAAACACTTATATATTTAATTCCTGAATTATCAGCATGCACATAAACAGGAAACCTAAAATATCATGGGATTTACTTTCTGAATTGAAGACTCACCTTTCCCCTTCCATCATTGGTCAAGAGTCCTGTCTTCAATTCAAAAAAGTGACTCCCATGAAGCCTTAGTTGTCTTGTTCATATGCACGCTGATAATTCAGGAAGTACCAATATAACAATATTTTAGCAAAAAAGCATGCATTTTGCAGGTTTTGAACATAATGTTCAGATAAAAGTCATACGGATTATGCAACATGAGCAATGTAAGATTTTTTTTTCCTTTAATGTTTTTCATATAATTTGCCATTGTACAACACTGATCACTATTATCTTCTATTACATCATAAACGTCTTTCTCTCCATTCTGCATGAAAACATGAGATTAATTTTTTCTCAATCACCACTACAAAGTATAAAGTATGGCACATTCCTGTAAGCATAGTTGGGTTATACAACTAAAAAAAAAAAAGGATCCAGAACACAAATGTAACTCTATATCAGAACTGCTGAATGAATGAAAAGTTTTGACTAGCCTGGTCAAAGTGCAGAGCCAAACCTAACAGAACCTGAAACTAGCAGTTCATGCTCAAAAACCTTAAATAAAACAGTTCTGCAAGAAACAGTGAGCTACACTTCATCTGCAGAAATGTAAAAAAAGAGTTTAACTGGACTATAGTTGGCTCCAGCGGACCCCCATAATCCTGTAGTTAGGATATAGCAGGTTGGATAATGGATGGATGGATGGACTGACTATAGGAAGTGTTTGATTGATGTTATTGCAGCTAAAGTGGTCTACCCAGTTACATTTAAGAGGACAATCACTTTTTTACACAGTGCCAAATTCTGTTAGATACCATTGTTCAATCTTTATGTACAAAATGAGTCATTTATTCACTTGTGTACTTTATCTAATATGAGCTGACCCGCGCGATTCCGCCCGCATAGTAGTGAAACAGGACAAACTTTAAAAACTAATAAACAAACAGGTATCGCTAGCTAAGTGGAGGCAATGTACACTCCAAAACATGACGACAGGTAGACCAACTTTAACAGACGTCACGCTTCCCCAACCTCAGCCCGCAACCTCAGTCTCGGATTTGCGCAAATATATTGCTCCTGCAAGCAAACTATGATTCTTAGTGCGATGAGAGAAGTCGCAAAACCCGCTCTAAATCCATTAAGTGGTTCTCTCGTTCACTCGCTAAGCGGAGGTAAGGTACACATCCCAAGGTTGTTGCATTAGTGAGGAGGGTCCCACCCCCCTCCCGTTGGCCTGCTGCATCTCTCTTAGATTTGCACAAATAAATCTGTACTGCAAGCGAACTATGATACTCGGCACGATGAGAGAAGTCACAAAATCAGCTGGAATGTTCAAGCAAATTATAGAAAAACCCGATCTAAATCCGTGAAGTAGTTCTTTCGTGAAAAGCGGACAGACAAACATTATGTTTGATATATATATATACAGTGATTAGATTTTGGTTGAAGACATTCAGCATCAGAAGTTTGTAATAATCAAGAAGTAACAGTCTGTGTAAGTTTATTTGTTGTAAAAGTTAATGCTAAACGTGTGCTGGTTGACGTCACATAATGGAACACACATGAAATGTACGCATTTCAAATAACGATATGTCATTACTTGTATATCTCCTTACAAGCCTTGGCCATGTAAAATCTTCAATGCAGATTTGAGCTGTGAGAGGATTCAAGCTGGTGGTGCTAAACAGAGAGTATAAGTTTCCGGAGGGGCAAATGGCTGGCTGAATAGCGGATGGGTGAGTGCAGATTCAGTGCTGCTAATCGACATATTTGGAAAACAAAGGCAGTTATCAGCAGGCAGTTGCTGTGCTGATAAGGACATACGATTTTACTTGTGTGTGTTTGGGGAAAGTAGGCTTTACAGGGAGAACGAAAATTTTCACAGGCTTTGGGAATTCTACTGTTAAGCAGAATGCAAGTAAATAATCAAACATGCAATTGTAAACACAGGTTTATAGGCATGTAGATTTATTCTGATTATATTACATTTACAGGTGTTGATAAATTTATTTTCTCTGTTCATTATAAATACATGGTCTTAATTTACATTAACTTAATTAAAAATCAGTAGCATTGAAATGTACTCACTTAGATGCATTGTTGTTCTAATATTAATATCCAACATACTTTATTCCAATCAAAGTCAGCACTTACTCTTAAATTTGACAATAAATCCATAGGGGTTGTAGAGTGTAAGGACTTGTTTGTGGCTGGTTTGGTCTTCTGCATAAAATGTTAGTTCTGCTGGAAACAGAAAAATTGGTAGTTTCCCCTGAGGTGCAGTGCCAGCTGGGTTTTCAAAGCCTGTTGTTGTGACCTCTGATCTTGCAGTCCTGCCCAGACTGTGGTCCAGGTCACGCCACTTGCCTCCTCTTTGAGTTGTCTGGCTCATCTGCTGCACTTAGGGAAAGCACATTCTAGACTTTATGGAATACTATGTGCATGGTGCCCCAGATGTGACAGCTAGGAAAAAAGAATAATTTAGAAACAAAAAAAAAACATTTTTAGAGATGCTTAATAAGTTAAGGGGGTCATGGGGGTTACCACACACATATCTGCACTCACACTGAATCAAATTAGAGTCATCAATTAATGAATTTAGTCAGCCAGATAAAGAAATCAATGTCTTAATTTCACTGACCAATACTATAAAATGTTTTTGTGTACCTTTGTTCTAAATGTTCTGTTGAACTGACCAAGTTAAATATCCTACACTGCATTCTATTTATATTATTGCTTCCAGAGTAATAAAAACTCCAGTTAAAAGGAAATGATTTAACTCTTAATTTTAGTTCTATGGAGGAGATTTCTGTTTTATTTTACACAAGTATAACTATTTAACAAATAAAATAAAAATTACAGTCAGCAACAACCACAATTTTTGATGACAAAAATAATGCTAAATAAAATAAAGAATTGATCAATTGATTGACTGACAGCAATCAGTCCACAGAAGGCTTCAGTAGCTGAATAGTTTTATTTTAGCCATACTGATATACATCCTTCCTATTTCTTGGGCGGAGTGGTTTGCTCTGAGGCTAGGGATTTGCACTGGTAATCGGAAGGTTGCTGGTTCAAATCCCCTAAACGCCAGAAGTGACTCTACTTCATTGGGCCCTTGAGCAAGGTCCTTAACCTGCAATTGCTCTGTCCTGGATATAACGTTAATCTGCATCCAGCCCTGCAAGTAGGCCCTCCAAACTGCAGGGAAAAACCTGGGGGTTGGTGGCAGAATTGTCATTCCAGCCACCATAAAAAACCTCACACTGGTTCCATTCCATCTGAACTAGTGTGGTGCTGAGGTGTCACCCATTGCACGGCTGCACTGGTTGGTTTGTCATGTGGTGGGTGCGGCAATGCACTGTATTGGCGCGTGCTCCTAACCTCTCCTTTCTCTCTCTATTTCCTAAGCCAGCTTTATCCTATACTAGGATATGAAGACCTAAAGTCTACGAGAACAACTTAGGAACCAACTAGGGACAATTTAGGATCGCCAATGCACCTAACCTGCATGTCTTTGGACTGTGGGAGGAAACCGGAGCGCCCGGAGGAAACCAACACAGACACGGGGAGAACTTGCAAACTCCACACAGGGAGGACCCAGGAAGCGAACCCAGGTCTCCTTACTGCTACCACTGCGGCACTGTGCCGCCCACATGTGAACTCACACCATGTACTCTACTTTTCTCAGCCATTCATTATTGAACTTGCTTAGGTGAGGGATCCGCTGTGAGCAGACATCCCTATCTACACTGGGCACAATGGAGAAACCAACCCTGGATGGAGGATCTTTTTATTGCAGGGTACAACATGAGCCTAACATGAATGTCTTCAAGATACAGGAGGCAAACTATGAGCCCCTAAAAAACAACTCAAACAAACATGGAGACAATATGCAAACTCCACACATCTATTGGAGTAACCAGACCAGGGATTGAATTTGGAGCTGTAAGGCCACAGCAGTAATCAATCCTCCACTGTGCTGCTGCATCTTTTATTTGTATATATAATTTTTCTTTTAATAAGGCAGATGTTACAATAGGTACCACTGGTAATTTACTGCTCAAGGAGAACAGTTTGTTTCGTTATTAGATTTCCATGGGGGGGGGGGGGATGGGGGGTCTGCATGATCTCTCGTTGTTCACATGCTTTTCTTCAAGAAAAATACTAGCAGTTGTAAATTAACTCGGTACATGTTTGAAAATATGAATTAGTATACAAAACATGTAATCGTGCAGCATCAAGTGGCATAGTGGTTACAGCAGTGGACTTCAAACCCTGATGTAATGCATTCAAATCCTGTTACTGACACCACATGACCATGAGCAAGCCACATCACCTGCCTGTGCTCCAAATGAAAAAACAAAGGAAATATAAACAATTGTATCTCAAATGTTGTATGTTGCCTTGGAGAAAGGTGTCAGCCATATAATAAGGAGTAACAGTATAACTTGTAGTGAATCTGCATCCTTTCCAAAACTGGGTTACTTTCATATACACATCCTTGCAGGTATAGGTTCTGATTTCTCATGATCCTGACATAAAAAAACTGGATCCAGACAACTGATACACTGTACTTCATGTAGTACCTATAATTATTGCACAGCCACCAGGTCCTTCAAAATGTAGGTCATAATTTGCAACCTAAATCTTTACATTTGATTTAAACACCATTCAGATAAATAAATAGTAAGAGAGGAGTATGGAATGAAGACTGAAGAACATTTACAACTTTGAATAGAACAATCCTATCCAAACAACGCAGAATTGTACAACTTACCACCAGATGTGTAGTTAGGTTGACTGGAAAAAAATCTACTTTGGTTAATAAAAGGGAGTACGGAAGTTCATAGTCGAACGTCAGTGTCCTCTGGTGTACTAGTGTCCCACATCTTTCTCCTGAATCTCTCGGGTTCGGTTCCGCCCTCTAGTATCAGGAGAAAGTTTCGTGGTGCGATGAAGAATATAAAGACCTGTGACTGTTTTTCAACACATACCGGCGTTTGAGGCTCAAAACTAATTTGGTTCTTTCCAATCTTTTCTGGTAGCAGGTAAACGCCTACAAGGTTTGATTTGAATTCTTTCTTCGTAAACCGTTCTCGATCTGATGTTGGCGCTGCACTTAAAACCGCTGTTTTAGAACAAGCGGCATTTAAATGTGCACTGATTGCACCTTAAGGCGAAATAAGACCCGGAGCCCAGAGTACAAAAGGCCAGAGTTGTGGTCTATGGGGCAGCTACAAGGAGTTGCATATCTGAGGTGCTGCACGAATGCCACCACCCAAAACGTCATTGCATCAAGGATATGTTTCACTCGTCAAACTGACACTGACATAAACAAGCGTACCTTCACATCTGAAAAAGTACCTTCGCTACACCAGCATGCATCTGGACACTCATAACTGACTACAGGCACTTTTACCATTACACCTACTGCTCAAATTTCTATTACCGAAGCTAAGCTTATATTTTTCATTACCCGTCATCTACAGTTTCTTCTTGTCCGCAATCCTTCATGTTTTGTTCTTCAACAGCAATTTACACAAGTCGCAAACCTCCTTACCCTCGGATTGGACCGCCGTATTTTAATATACTGACTTTATTGGCTCTGCCAAATGTCCCTCAGCCGATTTCCGTATCAGTTAAAGCATAAAAGTGCTCGCCCTGTTTTGGTATCTATTGGGTCATGTGAACAGGGGTGTGACAAAAATACCGAGTTTCCATTGGATGCAGTGAATGTTGACATCCGGGGTTCAACCTCCTAAGCGCTTTATGCAGTAAGGACGAGACTCTTCTCAGCGCAGGATGTTTGCTAATGTAATTATTATACGTGTACGTGATTCGAATCCGGTGTTTTCAACATTTGCCCTGCCAGCTTTTATTGTAATTACGGAGCAACGAATACATTTATTCTGAATCCTCGTGGTATTCTTCCGAAAATGCCAGTATATTTTAGGATCATCAGCCCAGTCTTATACATCCAAAATGTAATACGTGAATACTATTTTAAAAATTCACTTACCACAAAATAAGATTGATTTGTTGATTGTGGTTTTTAAAACCTGGACTTAATATGTAATAAGGCCACTTTTGTGATCTTGGACGAGAAGTGTAGTCAATGTGAATGCCGTTTTTCAAAGCAGTGAAGCACGTAAGAACGTAACAAATCTTACAAACGAGTGGAGATCATTCAGTCCATCAAGCTTCTTTGTTTAGCTAATAACTAAGATGTCCCAATATCTCATCCTGACATTTCCGAAAGGCTGTCAAGGCTTCTGCTTCAACTCCATGTCCTGGTAATTTGTGCAGATTCCCACAACTCTGAGTAAGAAGTGCTTCCTGGCTTCAGTCTTAAATGCACTTCCCCTTAATTTCTATTGGCGTGCTCGAGTACATGAGTCACCATTCAGCTGAAAGAGTTATGCTGATGTACATTATCAATGCCTTTGATCATTTTGAAAATCTGGATTAGGAGAGAAAGCAGGTTTGATCTGGTACAGTAGGACATGTTCTTAAATCCTGGGATGCACCTGGCTGCCCTCCTCTACACAGCCTCAAGTGCTGCTGTGTCTTTCTTGTACCTTGATGATTAGAACAGCACACAATAAGCCAAACGCAGTCTAACTAATGCATTATGTACTGCAATCATAATGTCCCTTAATTTGTATTCAATAGTTTTTTTAACCTAACATTTTATTTGCCTTTTTAATGGCTTCTTCACATTTCATAGATGTTGAAAATGTTGTGTCAACATAAACCCCTAAATCCTTTGCAGAGACTGCTTCTTGTAGGACAATGTCTTCCACCTTGTATTTATAATTGATGTCCCTACTGCCCATGTGTAGCACTTTGCACTTTTTTACAAGTGTTTCCAAATATTTGCCCAGTTCTGAAGCTTATCCAGGTCTTTTTGAATTGTTTTACTGCTACCTCATTATCTGCGATTCCTCCAATTTTAGGATTATCTGCATCATTTCCAAGTTTACTAACTACACAGAATTTTATGTTATTAATAAAAATCAGAAAAAGAAATAGTCCATTGACAGACCCCTGAGGGACTCTACTGATGACCTCACTCCACGTTGAGCATTCTCCGCTTATCTGTATTCTTTGTCTCCTGCTGATTATCCAACTAGAGATTCAGTTTTGTAGTTTACCTATGATGCCTACAGCTTCTTATTTCAGCATTCATCATCAGAGTAGAACTGTATCAAAGGCTTTTTGAAAGTTAAGTAAATTATGTCATATGCTTTGTTTTTGTCAACTACTTCAGCTACCATCCATCCATTATCCAACCCGCTATATCCTAACTACAGGGTCATGGGGGTCTGCTGGAGCCAATCCCAGCCAACACAGGGTGCAAGGCAGGGAACAAATCCCCGGGCACACTCAAACACGCACCCACACACCATGCACACACTAGGGACAATTTAGGATCGCCAATGCACCTAACCTGCATGTTTTTGGACTGAGGGAGGAAACTTGAGTACCCGGAGGAAACCCACGCAGACACGAGGAGAACATGCAAACTCCATGCAGGGAGGACCCAGGAAGCGAACCCAGGTCTCCTAACTGCGAGGCAGCACTACCCACTGTGCCACTATGCCGCCCTACTCCAGTTACCTCCAGTTGCCTGTGCTGGCAGTTACTTAATATATTATTTTCATATACAGTAGGTGTGTTTCTAACATTTCTTACTATAGTTTCCATAATTTCGCATGGTACAGAAGTAACATTTAAAAACATGCTCAGTTTATGTTTGTTTAATGTCCTTTTACACACTCTGACATTTCCAAATATCAATAGTAAAGATCTGAATCTTCCCAAGATGCTACTCTTACCTACAAACTTGGCAAGCTGTTCCATGCAAAAGTGATTTTAAATAAAATTTTGGCACCCACCCTACTTTCTTTTTTTCATAATTTTAATCACTTCAATAAATTCAGTTTTTTCTCATGCTAACATCTTTGAGTGAATCTAAAAACTATTTCCTGAACTGTTTTAAGTGCTGCGTCACTCTTATAATGGTCACTCCAATGTTACTGCCGTACTCCAGATGAGGTGTCACTGGTGTGATATTCCTTAAATATAATCTCTGTTACTGTACACTCCATATAGCGTGCTAAGTAACCCTAATATCTTAGTAGTTATTTTAGTTGTTTCTATAAACTATATGGTTATTGATAACTATGAAGCCAAAAAGACCCCATGTCTTTCTAGCTGTAGACCCCCTGTTTTATAATTATATTTTATAAATTTTCTTTAGAGCAGGAAGATGGTGCCATGTTTCATGTCAACAATTAATGAATTTAAATCCCAGCTCAGGGGACCATTTGTTTGGATTTTGCACATTGTCGCTGTTGGTTTTCTCCCAATATACTAATTTCCTTCCAGACCCTAAGGACATGCAGGTCAGGTTGACTGGCCACTCTAAATTGGCCCAGTGTGAGTTTGTGTGTTTTTAGATGGACTGGTACTTCTTTCCCCCTTTTTGTCAAATGTTTCTGGGCATTAATCCCCAGTAAACATTTTTTGGAATAAGCAGGTTTATAAAAATCAGTTGATTAAAGTTAACTGATTAGCACTAATAAAAAAATGTTTGTTTATGTTAAACTGGCAGTGCTAGAGATCTAAAATGGGATGAAATCTAAGTAATCCATGTAGATCACAGCATATTCAGTGATAACATTTGCAGTGTACCATCTGTTGGAATGTTTTTGTATAGCATGCAGTAATAAAATGTGTTGTATTTTTCATTCCAACAGATGGCACATCACAAATACGGTATAATGAATCCCAAACTAAATGGCACATAGGAGAGACATAGAACCTGACTGAAACACAGGCACTTGTCCTTTTATTAAGGTGGATTGCTTAGTGGTTTTAGTGATTCATTTACAATTACCTGATAATCCACCTGGTTTTGTATCATCTGCCAATTTAACTTGCTAGTCATATTTTTTCCAAATTAATTATACAAATAAAACGCACAGTGAGTCTAGTTGTGATCCTTCACTAACATGTGTATATCACCTAATTCAGAAAAATGTTGTCATACATAATCCAGTGCATTTCTGATTTCTGTATCAGACCAGTTCTATATCCTAACTTCTATATCCACACTGGACCCTGAACTGGTATCTTTACTTTTCCCAATCGTGTTGATGGCAACCATTGTTGGATTGATTTTCAGTCTTTCCTGCTTCATTTACATTTATTTATTTGGATGACATCTTTATCCAAGGTGACTTATGTAGGAAAATGTATAATGATGTGAGAAGAATTGATTGATGTTAATCAATCAGTTAATTAATGATCACTTTTGCCTTTAGCAATGCCAGTAATTAATTAAACAATTTGGTATTGTTCCCACTTTATTGTCCTTACTTTTTTTGTAGAAGATGTTCCCAACCATTAGACTTCAAGGTAGCTGAAGCCCACTCATTTTAAGAAACTGAAAAATACAATCTATTAATAAACACAAGGATTTTAGAAATATAATAATTGCATATATGTTGACATAGAATACAAGACACAACACAGACAAGACAGACAAACACAACACAAAACAGGTTGGCTATCTACTGGCTACTTAGAGTTCTAATTTATCTTGGCACAGGTAAACAGTTTTAGAATACCAAGCCTTCAAGGATGACGTCCATACTGTGTGGAGTTGCATGTTGTTGCTCCAGGTTGAGGTGGAAGACTCTTCTTGTGTTGGAGTGTACTCTTGGTGTTTGCTACATGTTTTTTTTTGTTTATGATGTGGTGTGATGCTGCCTTGCAGTGTCCACAGTAACTTCATTGAGAAAAGTGTTGCTCTTTCTGGCACAAGAGTGTAGATGCTGAAATTTCCTTCTTGACGTAGTGCTGCTTTTCAGCCTTTTCAGACAGGGCTCAGTCACTGGCACAGAGTTTGGATAGGCAGACTGGATCAGGTCATACAGCTCTAAAGATCTATGAAGATTAGCTTCCAGGCCAAAAATAGTTGTGCTTTTTGCTCCACAGATAGATTGTGGCTTCTCGCCCCAAAGAGTCTGACTCATCACCTTTTAACTTCCCAAACAAAACAGATAGCCAGCTTTCAGCTCCCGCAAACAGATGGGATTGTTAGTTTTTAGCTCTTCAAAGACACACAAGAGGTGAATGCAGCTAGTATGAAGAAAGGTGTAACCTCTGGTGATGGGATCAAAGTTACAAATCCAGTGCCTGCTTACAGGTACCATATTTTTGAACCCAGAGTTCAGTTAGCAGTTACAAGCCTAAAACTGAATGTCCATTTGGACACCATTTTGTCTGAGGGAGTCTCTGCAGAGGTGTCAGCTCAAGTATGAATTACACCTTTGTTATCAGATGCAGTACAGAGCTGACCAAAGTAGTCTCATCATTTTCTTTAGTGTTTACTTAGGAATGTAGGAGGGGATGCAGAAATCTGCAGTCTTAACAGGCCTTGTGTGCCACTAAAAGCCTAGTAAAATGGTCACTGCACACTTTGTCCCTGACTTACAACATTTGAGATACAATTAGTTACATTTCTTTTGTTTTTCCAATTGGAGTACAGGGAGGTTCCCCTCCTGGATGATCACACTAGAAAATTAACTTTGGATATGAAAGTGATGGTTGGAATCACTTGGAGATAATATAATATTATGAAACTGCCTTTTTCCTTAAATGGTGATCCTAAATTGGCAAGATCTATGCTGTTCTTACAAAATGTGTTATTGGCTTTTTTATTTTGTGTTTATGACATTTAATATGCATTTAATAAGTGATCTTATTTTAGTGTTGTCTATGATTATTATTTCTTTGGGGCATGATTATTAATGTAAGGCTCTGGCCTGACTCCAAGATCTGGCTGTATCTAATGAGTTTGCACACAGTTTGAGGAACTTGCAGACTTGGGTGAAAATACCGATCATACTGTGATGTAGGTGACCTTCCGTGACAAGACCCTGAACGTTGCTGAGGGCTGTGTTGGTGTTGCCGGGATTTCCAGAAGGAAATATTTCATCTTGCATTGCATCCTAAATATTACAGAGAGGAATCACAGTGCACGGCCCGATGGTAACTCCAGTCTGTACCGGGAACTGAGAAGGATGACTCTGCAGTTGTGACCTGCTGGACTGGCAACTTTGATCAGCTGTTTAAAGCTGGTCCTCTGGCTAGGATGTCTGGGTCCAAGGTTTTTGAGGATGATCCTCCAATTAGCTCTGAACCACCCAGTCTCACTGAGATTGTACATGTGGTGAACCAGCTGAGAGTAGGAAAGGCTGTAGGGACCTGTGGTATACAGGGTGAACTTCTCCAAGTTGGTGGCAATGCTGTTCTCCTGGCATTGCAAGCAATCTTTGCTTCCATTTGGTAGACGGGCGTCATCCCAACAGACTGGAAAATGTGACTTGTTGTCCATATCTAGAAAGGGAAGGGTGATCACCTGTATTACGGCAACTACAAGGGGATAACACTGCTCTCTGTGCTAGGTAAGGTCCTCACTAGGGTCATCCTCAATAGGATCCGTGATCACTTGCTCACCTACCAGCAACTAGAGCAGTCTGGTTTTATGCTTAAGAAGTCTACTATCACCTGCATGTTGGCACTGTGGATTCTCATCGAGACAAATGTGAATATCGGTAGAGTTTCTTCACAGCCTTTGTCAATTTTTGTAAAGCATTTGACTCAGTTGATCGAGCTGCCCTGTGAGACCTCCTGAAACTTTATGGGATCCCCCCGAAGTTGCTGGATGTCATGATTGGCCTGTACACTGGTACTGTGAGTGCTGTGCAGAGTGGAGGCAGAACCTCTGCGTTTTTCCTAGTTGATTCTGGGGTTTGTCAGGGGTGTGTTCTTGCTCCTTCTCTGTTCAATGCTTGCATGAACTGGGTGTTGGGTAGGTTTGGGGGGTCCAGCGGCTGTGGGGCATCTGTTGGTGAAGAAAGATTCACTGATCTTGACTTTGCTGACAATGCTGTGATCTTCGTGGAGTCAATGGAGGCTCTGATCGGGGCTCTTGAGAGACTGAGTGAGGAGTCTGAGTGTCTGGGCTTGCGAGTGTCCTGGATAAAAACCAAAATCCAGGCCTTTAATGAACTCTTAGGCACATCTGTCTGCGGAGAGAGTGTCAACAACGTTGAGAGGTTTACTTACCCTGGCAGCAACATTCATGACTCTGGTGACTCTTCCTATGAAGTCAGTAGATGGATTGGGAGTGCATGGGGTGTCATGAGGTCGCTAGAATGTGTGCTGCTCCCAATATCTTTGCGAAAGGACCAAGTGTTTAGAGTTCTGGTGCTTGTTGTTTTGCTATATGGTTACGAGACATGGACGGTATCCAGTGACCTGAAATGAAGACTGGATTCTTTCGGTACTGTGTCTCTTAGGAGAATTCTTGGGTACAGTTAGTTTGACTTTGTGTCGAATGAGCAGTTGCTGACAGAGTCCTGAATGAGGCACATTACCTGTTTTGTGAGGGAGTGTCAGCTGTGGCCACCGTAAGGGTGATCCGGCTTGTAGGATCATCATTGTTGAGGACCTGAGTGGCTGGACCAGGCCAAGAGGATGCCCACGTAACACCTTGCTATGGCAGATAGATGGTAATTTCCAGAGGATAGGACTGGACGGCGTGTCTGCCTTTGGGTTAATCTCGAGCGGTTTTGTTGTGTGGTGGGTGCATGCTCCCCAATCTGACCTGACCTGACCTGTAGGGCTCTCAAAACATTTATATCCTAAGAAATTATAAGGAGATAAATAAGGAGATTATTCAGTACATGTAGCTAACATTAGTTTTAATCAACCATTCGTCTGTGTATTAAGTATGCCCCTTTCACAAGGTGTCTTAGAAAGAAAATAAAGAGATGAATACACCAGATACAAACTAAATCATATTCATCAGATAATTTAAAGTGTCTCCTCCAAAATGTAATAACACTCTTTGCTGTAAATTGACTTTTCTGGGAATTAATTACTGTAGCCACCTTAGTGTTTCATTTGTAATATAATAAGACTAAAACGTCTCTAGATGGTAACCCCAGCATGTGTGAAAAGCGGTCACAGCACCAATCAGATTCGAGAAGCGCCTAAAATAACCAATCAGCTTTAAGATTTTTTTTGTTAAAACCACTATAGTTCGGCGGAGGCGGTGATATTTGGAGTGCGTGATTAGCAGGCGTCGGGTGTAAACTCCTACGTCTTTCATTCGTCACACTCACGATGTCAATCTGCGCCGAGTTTTCGTTTGTACGCACGCGCACGTCGCTGGCGCTTGATTCTCCACCCCTTCCACGCGCGTTCTCTGTCTCTCTTTCAGGTCTTTTGCGTACTCGTCCTTCATACCCTCTTAGTGTCACCTTGTCTTCGGAGAAAGTACCCCAACCTGGGTTTGACCATTCGCTATGGCAGCGACACCTGGAACAAAACCGAAAACTTCACCCAAATCTATCAAGTTCCTCTTCGGGGGGTTGGCTGGGTGAGTATCAGCCTGTCCTTCATTGTCATTATTCTTGTCTGGTGCGGAGCAGGGGGCCCATTGCCAAAATGGTCAAGCCACCCCAGGGATAAACCCTGACGGCCAAGAAGGCGAACCCCAGTCAAAGTTAATGCCATTACATGCATTTTGAGGTGCACTTTGAGTTCTTATATAAGTTGTAGCCCGTGAGAACGCAAGGATGCACGACTATTGTAATTTATGTAGTCACAAATCACTGCAGGGGTACCACTGTGTAATCGAAACTAGAATATGGTGAGCGAGAACGTCAAAGATAAGTGATTGAGAAGACATACTCATTTTAGGAAGCATATACTGTACTGTAAATGCCCATTGTCCTGTCAGGAGGACTCGTAAGAAAAGCGCATGCATTGTATAGTCACAGAATAAGCTAAAACTGTCGCTCGTTCTAGGCAGTATTACTTTCTTGATGTCCATGTAACAGCCTGTTTGACTTGAGGTACAACGGAAGCCTTCTGGCACTCGTTTTGGAGAGCAGTGATTAGCTAGCGTTAGAAGGAGCCAATGGAATATCTTGGCAGCACATTGGGAGATCTCTCAGTGTGTTTTATGGTATCCGAGACACGGCTTACTTAGCACTCCAGACAGAAATATGACTCCAGGACTATTTCACAATTTCGAGACATATTAGAAAAGTATGAATTCTTGGGGTGTGTGTGCGTGGTGTGTGTTTGTTAATAGACGTAGTTCACCTGGTAGTTCTGGACCAGCCTTGCAGCATATTTCTGCAAGGTTTAAATCATTTTAACCATTTCTCTTTTACTCTCTCCGTTAATCATAGGTTTTTACTGAATTCGGTTTTTCTTTTATCCCATTGTTATGTTGCACATGTAATAATTAAGGACTGCTCACACTTAGGTTTGCATTTAACTTGTTAAATCGGTGACTACTTGTAGAACCGCTTCAGATGCAAATTATCAGGTGGCCGGCAGTGGAGCAAGTTGTTGGAACTCTATCAGACTTGAGCTTGAGTTTGTTAATTGCACACTTTCTAATTTTTAAAATCTATTTAGGTAATATATAAAGGATTTAAAAATGAATACAGATAATAATAATAAGTAAACTTGTAGATTAAAACAGATATACTCATATGGGCTAAATGCTGCTATAGAAGCATACTCTGCGTGATTATCTTCACGGTATCTTGGGTCTGCAGTTACCATATCATAGCATACTGTACAAGTCATTTTATTTATATTTAGCTGACATCTCTAGTCAAAAATGCTTACAAAAAACTAGTACAGATATGTTTTTCCATATTTGTCCAGGTGATGGCTGCCTTTACACTGCAGGTCTGTCTATCCGCTCAATTAGGAATATCCTTTCTAGATCTGCTATTTTGCCTTACTGTCCATTTTCTTATTTATGCATGTTACCTGTGCTCCTATTCTAACTTTTTCAACAGTAGTTTATGCACAATTGAGTAATTGTCTTGACATATTTATGCCAATAATATGTTTATCTGGCTATTTTAACTTTTTTTGTTGGGGTTACAGACTTGCTTTGTTCTATCCCTTTTTGAATATGCTGCAAATTACTTGCTGGTTATAGGACATTTTTAAGAGTCTTTTACAAATAAACACACTAGCGTGTCACCAATTCTAAGTATCCATATTCTTAACAAAACACTCCTGTTATCAGCAATGTACAAAATTTCAAATCTGTTCATTACTAATAGTTTTAACTATATACAGTAGCTCCTCAGTTCTTGTACTCTCCTGTTAGTAGCAGGTCATCACAATGTAAACAAACCAGTTGACCATTGGTGCTTATATTATAAAAGTACTTTTAGAACCATACTTTTTACACTTTTTTTTTCTTATGTTTAACTAGCTGCTTGGCATTACAGTAGCAATGCATTGGCCCTAGGGCCGTTAAATTAGGCAATAGCTCTGTTACACTGTAAGGCGCAAGTCCAGATTCTTTAGTGTCACTTTTTTAAATTCTATTTATTTCTGTTAAGTATATTAAAAAATCATATATGAATGCTTATATATAAAAAAGTTTATTTGTGCATATTCAAATATAGTTTAAAAACGCTGTGAGGTAACTCTCACTATAGCAAGGAAGTCATTAATATGCTGTTATTGTTTTACTCTGTTAAACTTTAATACATTTGTCAGGTCATGGCACTGATGAGCAAAAGTGCAGAACATTGTTTGGCTTTTGCCTTCAAAAAATGTAATGCACTTAATGCTTCCTCCCTCCAATATATAAAGCATTGAAGTTCTAATGATTCATATACTGTTGGTTAAAAGTTGCATGTGAACAATAAAGATTTTAAATAAATGTGGCAGACATCACTTCATATCCATTTAAAAGCTGGATCTCAGATTCTCTAAGCACATTTCTCACTACCCCTTTCTTCCTGTGATGCAAAAAAGAAGCCCAAGTAGTTCAAACGTGAAAAGCTTAGTCATTAATAAGCATTCAGTTGCAACAACCAAGAAAGCGTTGCTATATGTTGTTTCACTACATGCAAGTTGTACTGAGCTTTTGAATAACTGGTACAAGTCGCGTATTTTCTGTTGCTTTTTGTTCTAAATCATTCTTCTGCTTGTTTCTGTTTATCTCTCTCCTGCTTATGGGCATTTCCTTCCTGAAACTGACTATTTCAAACAGAAGACTGTCACCATTAAACATTTGTGCAATAACATCAAATCAATTAATTGTGCAGGCTTTTTATCTAGGTGTAGTGGGATGACATATTTATTAGGTATTCAACTTTGTATCATTTTGGCTGCTTTAAAAATGAAGATCAGCATTTTTTTATGTAGCAACATGATTGTGACCTTTCTAATGTTAATAATTATTCAACAACACTTGGCAAGAAATGCTGCATCCTGCACTCATTCAGGAATGAACTATAAATTCATGGCCTGTCTGATTTTGTTTTTTTGCATTGGGGGTTTATTGAATCCTACATATCCATTTGCTTTATATCCCAGCATGCAGTGAAATAGAGCACACATACAGCGCTCCACGATACATGAATTAACCCATAATCTGTAATCAAACAATGAATTAATATTTCACATTATTTGTGTAATTTACTCTGCACTATTGATGCCTTAAAATACAGTAAATGCAACAACTCGTATGTCCCAAATTAATGCGGGATAGGCAGGGTTGGCTCTATTAGTAGACTCCCATGTTTTAAAAACCAATATCGTATTTAAGACTATCACTTTGTACTTGTATGTTCTCATTATTACAAATGAGGTGATCTGTAATTCTTGCTTTAAGGAGTTTTGTTGTACATCAGATGCAGTACACACACACACACACACACACACAGCAGACTGACATTGCTCCAGATGTGTCCCCTTTTGCAATGATAGTGTGCATGTACAGGGCAGCTTAAACATAGCTTTTTGCTGTTGTTTTTTTTTTTGGGATTTGGCGATCTTGCACATTATAAAGATCATCTCTGTTTTGTACACCTTTTTTCATATTCTTTGATCTTGCTTGATCCTGTTCAATGTTCTGATTTATCACAGTCTATTTAACAGCCAAAATACTGCAATAATCACCATGGCTCTGCCCATGTTCCATTACAGGCTAGGACTGCGTTAAGACATTTTGTCAGTGTAAAACAACCTGATGTCTTCCTGCACAGCGTCCTAATAGAGATAAAGAAATGACCTGTGCTAAAGCAATCATTTTATTGTTTTTTGTGAAGGCTAGACAGACGCAGTGAGCCCCAGAAAAGGAAAAGGAGCAAGAAAAGGGGGAAATTAAGGACTAAAATTAGTGGTATGTTGCGGACACCCATGCCGACCAGCTCCAGATACGGTTCACAGCAGTTTGATACTTCTTTACTTTTAATTGTAGTTTTATGCAGGCTGGGTTAGCTGTGCTTGCATTTATACCATGTTCTAGCTGAGTTACAGTTAAACATACTTAATTTTAATAAACCATCTCTGCATAAGTAAAACTATACACAAACAGTGGCACATAAATACATGTAGATTAATTTTTCAACTTGAGCTTAGTCACTGATGCAACTCAACCCTTACCCATACTAATTTATTATTAAGAACATATAAACTGACCAAGTATTACAGAAGTCATGTGTATAGTTGTACTTCATTTAAAATAACAGTACACATTTGCCGTAAGCAACATTTTTAAAGGTGCACAGCATCAGACGTTGTGAAGTTAGCAATCATTCAAAGTCACTCTCTTCACAGGAGGATAAGTACAATTGAAAAGTAATGTCTGTCTGTTTTAGAATGGAAATTGGCAGGTGTGACTCTTATACTTCAAAAATGCATAATTTGCACTGCTGAAAACCATATTACCTGAGGTATATTTAAAAATCTTTACATTCACATATACCATATACAGCAGGGTTCTTCTTGCTGCAGGTTTTAATCCAAATCAGCTTCTTTTTTAGTTGGATTTCTGCAGTAATTAAAAGAATGCTTCACTCAAAGTGATATTTTTTAAATGTTACTTACCCCATGTAGGTTATTCTGCGAAAAAAAATTATCTCATATTTCTGTGAAGAACAAACGTAACATTGTTTCTAATAGAATGAGTGTCTATGGAAACAACTGCTAGACAACAATAAACAATATCAAAAATGCCCATGAAAAAAATCTAACATTACTCATGTCACATAATCCACATGTCAAGTCATCTTGTCATATGCTCACAAAGGGCAAATTGCATGCATTTTTTGTTTAAATATTGATTAATAAATACTGTACTTCTAGAAAATCAAAGCAGTGTACACAGAGGGAATATGTTCACACTGGAACAAACTTTTGAATTGAAGACAGGATTCTTGATCAGTGAATGAGGCAAAAGGTTGCTCTTCAATTCGAAAGCTCAAAACCAAATGGGGTAAATAACAAAAATGTTTAGAGCAGGGGTGGCGAACTCCAGGCCTGGAGTGCTGCAGTGGCTACAGGTTTTCATTCTAACCCTTTTCCTAATCAGTTTTCTTAACCAGTTTTCACTGCTAATTAACCATTTTCCCCATCACTTTAATAGCCCTGTTAGAAGAGTTCAGCCCTCTGAATTGATTCCTTTCTTCATTAAATGACAGCCAAGCAGAAATGAGATATGAAACGAGCTAACTTTGGACTGTGGGAGGAAACCGGAGCGCCCGGAGGAAACCCACGCAGACACGGGGAGAACATGCAAACTCCACGCAGGGAGAACCAATTTCACTCCCATCACTTTCCTAATGAGAAGCCAATTCTTGCTGTTAATTAAACCCGTTATTTAATTCCATGGCTGTTGCTTCTCTCATTCTGCCACAGCACACATTTTGAAAACTGTTGTTTTTCTGTTCTTTGTAAGAGCACCGTCAAAATGTTTTGGTGTCCTGAGAGATCAACCTTACCAAGACCATCACCTCTCTGTAATTTCAGATATTGTGCGATGGGCACAGTGGATCTGGTCATGTGGTGGCTTGTTTTGTGTCTCATTATTGTTTGGCTGCTAATTAAAGAAAAATAAACAACTATGGGGCCGGAGTCAAGTTAATTAAAAGAAATAATCAGCAGGAAAAACTGGTCACTAATTAAGAAGATGGTAAGAATGAAAACCTGCAGCCACTGCGGCACTTGAGGCCTGGAGTTCGCCACCCCTGGTTTAGAGTATTTCATTAAGCAAGCTATTGTGTTTTTTGCACCAATTCAGAAATTTTTCGTGAATGAAGTATGAGCTTAGAGGTATAGGGTTTTTTTTTTTTTTTTTTTACTTTTAGTATTTTGTTCTTCATAATTTGTTGATTATTTTTGCCATTATTTACTAATAAACACAAAAGAGGGCAATGCTAAAATAGTTGCCCTTTAGCAGTAGCGGTAGTGTTGTGTGTTGCAGTGTCTGTTATGCTTGTCGTTTGTCAGTATTCAGATACAATTAAGAGAGGAAACTTTACAGAAAGTGTATTAAAAAGAAAATGACAAAATGACACATCTAAATATATGGCAGAAACTGCAAGTATTTGTTTATGTGTAGAAAATTAAATTTATTTTTGTCTGTTGGTGCATCATGAGAAAACCACCACACCTAATTCAGCATAACAGTTACTTACAGTATATTCTAACTTATTGGCTACATAATTTTAGATTTTCTACATATAAAAATTTCTATGAAAAAATAAAAACCAAGACAACCACTCTAAAAGTTCCACTGGAACTTTGCACCTTTTAACCTCAATATCCCCAGAGTACAATGTCAAATCAAAGTAATTTTTTAACTTCAAAAGAATAAGAAATAATTGCATAACAAAACAATGCTAACTGCAGGTATTTATGTTGATCATAATAATTATTTAGAATTTTTAAATATTTAAGTACAAAATGTTCACCACTTAATGGTTAATTGTGTCAAAAATCTATTCCTTCTTTTCTGAATGCTTATTTTATGATGAACGATAAAGGCCCCTGTTCAGTTTTGCCCTATGGCAAATAATAAGTGAGCAAATGTGACAAGGTTTGTGTTTGAGTTGGAGTAATGAAAGTCTTTTGAGATGGAGTGAATGAGAGGAGGCAGACCTTCCATTTCTCAGTGATCAAATTGTATGTTTCAACTGCGGTGAATGATACAGTGTACCAAAACTGTGGTGCCTTTTACACAGTTAACTTTTCAGTATTATTACTGTGCTGTTCAGATAGTTTTTACTGTTCTGCAAATTATTCTCTAAATTTTACAATACGAATTTCACAGTCTTGATCTCTTGGGGGGGGGGAGGGGCTTAACAAGCACTATATGCTATGTAATTGTTAACATTTGAATGGCGGAAACAGTTTATTCACAAAACATATTTCATATGTGCAAGATGATTTACATGATGAGGAGGTCATTAACTGTCATATCTAGTTTTTATTCATATTACGTATGTAACATACATTTGTTATTCTTCTGGGTGAATGATTTATAAGTTTAAATCTAACACCAGTGGAAATTTATGAGTGCAAAATAAGAGAAGAATCTAGGACAGCTAATTACACAATGATATCAATTAAAGAAAATAACCTCAGTAACAGGTAAAAATGACTCACTGATTCTGAAACTGGTTGTAACAAATGTCTATAAGCCCTCAGGAACTCCCAAGACTGAACTTGACAATCGCTGATACAAAGAACCATAAACAGTCGCGCCACACTTGAAATGTATATTCTGTATTAATTTGAATTTCTCATTTACTATTTAAACATTTAACAGGTAGTTAAATAACCCTTCTTGCAGGACTGAGTCGTTTAAAACTTCAATACCTCTCTCATGGGTTTTGTTGAAATATGAAGCTTGTGCCATTCTGAGACCCAATTTATTCTCTAGTACTCACGACTCTGTGTCTTGAACTTGTCATTACTCTGCTCCATCCTGCACTCAGCAGGCATACCAATGCTTAAACTTCACCTTGAATTTGAGTTTCTCCTCTACGTTATGTTTCCTGCTTTTCCCATTCACTTGCTTTGAACAATTTTCTAAATCCTTAGAACTCTCTATTCATGTAAGAATTAAAATGAACTCTTTTGAGCTTCATTTTTCATCTGTGCATGCACACTTTCCTTCATGGTGTACTACCACTATTTATTTACTAAATAATAATTTTTCTTTGATAGTCGTCTCTCTCTTTTTTTTTTTTTCACTATATCATTCAGGATGCATAAACAAGATATTGCTGGAATGGTTTTAAGAATGTTGTTTTTGTTGAATGACAAAAGTCTGGTTTTTCATCCTTTTAAAGGACCATTCTAGACCTGTCAATATGCATGATGGCACATTAAGCATTAATATGAAAATCTAGGAAAGTTAATTACAATTAAAAAATGTTGAAAACAGTGTTTCAGATACTGTGCCAAACTTGATTAGCGGTGTAACTGTTTTGCAGCTTTTGTAAACAAGCAGTGTTCTTGCATCATGTGTCATTTTTTTAAACTGTAGTGATGTAAAATTGTCCTCTCACGTCTGACATGCCTCATGATGAATTATCAGTTGTTTAATATTTCTTAATAGCTAATTTAGCCTTTGTGACATCTGCTAATATGTTTTGTATAGTGATGCTAGTAGGGCCTGGCCAAATATGCAGTTGTGTTTCTTATTGGATGGCCATTTTTTCTGTCTCTGCCTTGAAAGTGTTTTTGGCAGCTGTTCATAGCTTTCAGATTCAACAACTTGTCTGCTGGTCTGTCTGAGAGAAGAGAGAAAAGTGACATATTACAGAAAATATCAATGCATTACTATTTGACTGTACAGTATTGTTATTGCTTGGACTCAACACACATTTTTAAAATTTTGCCAAAACAAAGTTAAAAAATTCACCCAAAAGCCACATTTTTGACAGGTACCCAATCTAAAGCAGGATTCTAATTGCAGTTACCTACCAAATGCCCAGTTATGGGTGTTGAAATATTATATTCTGTTTTTGATCTTTTACTGTCTGCTAAAAGAATATTTCATAATGATACTGAAAATTATAAAGGGAGACATCCACATCATTTCCCTAAATACTTGTAAATGCTGCAATAATTCCCATTGGTTTCCATTAAAAATAAGTATGTTGTGGCTGTGTAGTAACATTTTTTTTTACAAAGTTTACACTTCCAGAAAAAAGAGAAGAAGGTTATGGGAATCAGTCTTTCATTCAGATCCAGTTTCAGTTGAAGCATATAAATCTGTAACATTCTAAAAAGGTGTTCATGCCTCAGTCGTCCAGTTGTTTTAAAGCTTGTTTTTTGAAGTTAAAATGCCAGTCTGTCTTCTCCCATCTCTATTACATACTGTAATAAAGGAAAGGCTCCTCAGGCTGTTTACACTGAGTTGATGGGCTGCTCACACTGAAGCAGTGATTTCTGTCTGTATATTTGCCTAAATGGATTCAGCCTACGTAAAATTAGGGTGTATCCCAGTTCAGTTTAAATTCAGTTTTCTCTGGTAAGTCTAAGTTAGTTTCAACTTTTTCTAACAAATATTTCATTATGAGTAGAAAGGAACAAATCTTGGATTAAACTAATATGTGCATCTTAGGAAAAGGGTAAGAGAACATTTCTAAGGGATTTTAAAGTCCACCACAGTGCAATAACATTGAATATAAAGGAATGGAGAAAACCGTCATGTGTGCAAGAAATCGTTCTAAGGTAGGTAGTTACCTGTGAATGTTGCATTTAGTGGTTCTTAATGCAGCATAGTAGTTGGTGCCAGATGTCCTGGGATCATGAATGGTAACCCTACTGTGGTTTTCATGCATCAACTGCCCACTCCCTTCAAACATCATGCAGATAGTAAAGCTGCGGTCAGAAAGAGATGGTAGCTTAAAGACGTTATTGATGTCTGTCTCTGCGTGAGAGGCAACTTTCTGTTCATTTATAACTTGTCAAGTTATGCTTCTATCAGTGAAAAATGAAAAAGTTGTCACTTTACTGGGATAAACAATACAAAGACTTGATGTTGCCGGACTGGAATGGTCTGATGAATGGCAGTTTCTACAGATTTACTCTACATGTTTTTCCAGGAAGTGTAAAACATTTCATAGGTTACTGGATGTGTCTAGTTGGGTGTCAGTACTGCAGACTACTGTGATGGTATAATTTTTCTATCAGAATGTTTCTAGGACATATAATTTTGTCCTTTGGTTAGAGTATAGTACTTTTGGAATGATGCATATGTGTGAATATCTGTTTTCTGTAGTCTGCGCTTTGTATTAAAAGTTCTGTGAGGTAAAGTATAACTGTGACTTAATGTTAAAAGGCTAATTTTAGTATTGACTTTAAACTTTACTCAAGGCCAGTGTGACATTTTAAGAACTTTTATGTGGTCATACTTCGCTGTAGTTGTGGTACTTGCTGTCCTTGTTTTGGTTTAATTGTGAGGAAGTATTTGAATGATTTGTATAGCTTGAAAATAAAACACGGACAGCTGTTTGTTATGCTTAATTAAAATGAATGAGCTCCTTTTTCTATCGTGTTGCATAATACCCAGTTGCCTAAACTTGGCAGTACTTTCAAAGTCTGGAAGGAAATATTAAACAACTAATATTTAAATTGGCATTAAAGAGAAGCCCATCATTTTGCGTGATTATAACCAAATTTAAGGTTCTTCCTCATTACTTTTTTTTGCTATTTACTAAGATACTAGCTATTAAAATACCTTCTTTCTGGTGGAGCTCCTGCCTTCACTGCTCTTCAACACCTCTACCCTGATTTTTGCACGATTCTTTCCATGAGGCTCCACTCATTCTCATCTGCCTCGTTCACTGCCTAGATATTTTGCGCCACGCGCTGCACATTACATCTCATTTGGATTTCAGAGGTGACACGATCTGCTTCACTTTTCTGAACTCTGTGAGACTTATTTGTATGCACTGCTATTTGTTATTAAAATTAATAAAATCCAAAAAAAAAAAAGAAGAATACTGACAGTAGCCATGTCTGCTACTGGCGGAGCAGCATCTCTGAAGTGCTAGCAGGCACAGGAAGTGCTCTCTGTCCATGACCCCTTTTCTCCCTTTATGACCAGATGATAACCCCAATAATTTTGCTACATAGCATTTCTTTTCTTGAGCATCTATCATCATTATAATTTGCATTTAAACTTATAAAGGTATTGCTGTGTGTTTTTGGGTAAGTTATATTTTATAAAAAAAAATATTGTAGCTACAGCATGCACAAAATAAGTTACTACTCGTATAATAATTTTGCATTCTACAATTTAGACAATTTAATGAAAGACAACTGTTTTGTGCAAGAAAGTTGCACAACCACAGCACTCTAGTAGATTCTTACTTGAGTTTACTCATACACCATAGTGCATCTTGTGCAGATTTTGTTGTAAAGGGGTTTAATTCTTGGAGGATTCTTTAACTATGGTAATGTTGTACTTTTGGAATCTTAACATATTGAAACCAGTTTGATAAGTAGCAAGTAAACCAACTAAGAACAGTAAGAGTCTAACTAAATGATCAGACCTATGTAGTGAAGTGCAGTGGTCAGTTATATCAAAAAATGGGGTTAAGATTAAAAGCATTATGACTGTTGTATTTCAGTTATAAAATGTTATTAATAATATACCACAAATTAAGACTGTTTCTGTGTTTTGGCCAGGGAGGAAAGCCAGATTAAAAATGTGATCAGTCCTATTCATTTATGATAAAATATGAACTACAGAGTTGTCCCTTTTGCTGAGGATAGGGTGATGTGCTATCATCCTGTCACATTGCCTACGTCAATCTCACCCCAAAAATGAAAATGAAGTTGTCCCATTTTATCGTGCAGATACTTTTGAAAAGTTCTCAAGGTTTCCGCTTCTACCATATGACTTTGCTCCAGATTCTCTTGACCATTTAAAAAAAAAAATGCTTCCTGAATTCCCTCTTGAACTCGCTTCCTTTTAATTTCCACTTGTGTGCTCCAGTACATTATTCAGAATGTCACTGAAAGAATTCAGCTGAATCAACTTTAATGTATGCCTTGGAGTATTTTGTGAATTTGAATTGGTTTCCCTTGTAGATATCTTTGTTCAAGCATAAATTTGATTCATTTTCTTATCCTGTCAGAGTCTGACATACACTTCACGTGTGGAATGCACTTGGTTGCTCATGTTTGCTCGGTTTCTAAAGCTTCCATGACCTTTTACTGTTGTAACTTGAGCTCTCCACAGTACTGCTAATGCGCCCTCACTAGTGCATTGTAGAGTGCTGAGTATAGCCTCACTTGATTTATATTATGATGCAGCTTTGCATTTTGTCTTTTTCAATAGTGTCTGTAAATTATTTGGAAGATAAGAATGTTGGAAAGAAACCAAAACCTGTAAATGACTTTTTCGTAGGTTGCTTCTCATGTTTCTTGTAGGACAGAGTTGCCCATTTTTTAATCCATTAATAGTGTCTCTTTTGCCTGTATGATGCACATCTACACATTAAACTGCTTTTTCTAATTATTTGCACAGTCATAAGGGTTGTCCAGGGTTTTTAAATTTTTTCTGTATTTGCTGACTCCTTGGTGTTTTTAATTTTTTTTTTTTCTTGTCACCTGTATAATTTGAGCTTCGGCAAAATATCAGCTTCATTTTTATTAATAGTAATTATGTAAAGTAATGGACCTACCACTTTAACATAGTGACCTTGTCCAAGGTGAAGTTTTCCATCTGTTAATCAACTTCCTAGGTTAGTAAGAAAGCACAGCTGAGAAAAACCTCTGTTATTAGTATTTCAGTTACAGACTGAGGCATTGTATAAAGCTACAATCCTGTCGCACACTTTTAAAGGGATTACGCATACACTTGGGTTAAATGCCTAAAATGTAACAATTAGCAGACTGCCTGGTATTATGTTATTTTAAGTGTTAGGTACTGCATGTGTCACTCCTGGAGGTTATAGCCTGTTATGTCAGTTTTATATTTTTTTTATTTATGGTATAAAGATCTTACTACCTGCTGTTATGTACCGGTAGTTCAGTCATAGCACTCCCCTCTTTTCTCTGTTTTACCACATTTATAATGAATGAATTTGCAATCCAGAATTAGGCAAAAAACCTCCAGTTTTAAGCGCCATTCCTCAATGTATTAACCTAAATACATTATAATGTACATGCAGAGAACATTTAACTTAATGAATGCAACCATTGTTTATACTAATTTAAAAACAAAGTATTATAACTGAATACTCTCTCTCTGATGCTTTAATTCACTTAAATTATTGCTTAATTGTATTCAAGTAATAACAGTTAAAAAAAACAATTGCAAGAGATATCAAAAGTTACATTTTGTTGTTTGATTTTATTGTATTTTATTGTGGACAATATTTAACTCATATGGGACAAATTTCAGCTTAAACTATTTTGCATGACAAATATTTGGAAAGAGATTTTTGTGCATTGATATCTGTAGTGAGAAATAGAAAGTCAAAAACCTAAGAGTCTTTCAATAGTGTGCTTGTGAACCTTTTGGCACCCGTCTTAATGACCTAGATGCACAGTATGTATGATATGATTGAAATTTTGGGGTGCAGCAGTCTATAAAGTATTTTATTAATGGCGACATAATTTTTTTCAAAAATGGAAATGTTGCCCTTGTTTTACATTTGTAATCATTTTCATGATGTTTAAATAGTACTGTACTGTGCACTGAAAGAAACTTGTCACAATTAAGGTCTGTAGCAGACAAGTTGCGTTAGATTTTCCATTTGGAAAATAAAATACGCTCTTGGGTATTGGATTTGAAAATTAGGATTAACTCGATTGTGGGGTGAAATTTTGTTATCAAATATCTTTATTCATTCATTGCATTAATGTTGGGGCTCAATGTGGTTAATTCAAAAATACCCACTGCAGCCTGTTAACTAATCCACAAAAAAAAAAAAAAAATTGACCTGTCACTTACCCCGACTGTGTTTATAATAATGGCTGAAAAGTATTTTAATATATTTATTTATTTATGTTTTAAAAAAGGGGAGAGTCAGGTGTTCAGTTCCAAAGCTGATTCCAGTTTGAGCCCCCTCCTCAGCCACTCATGAGAGGGTTTTCCAAAAGTGGTTCACTTAACAACATTTTAGCAAAAATACAGTTGTTTGGCATGTGGTGAACACGTGACTGGATATCTCACATTTGGATTAGCCGACCCAAATAAATAGTTTTTTTTCGTGGATATTGTGATATTGTTTGCTCTTTGAAGCTTATTGTGTTAGGAACTTTATCTCATCCTCAAGAACCTGGGGTTAAAAATATTTCTTGCTCATTACTACAAGCAACATAGGGTTAGAGATAAAAAGAAAATTATAATTTTTAGGTGGAGTGTTCCTTTAAACTCCGCAGGCATTTGGTGCTGTTTCCTTTTGATTACTTTGTTACAGATCACAGTGGGTTTCTGGGTAGCTGACTTTGTTCAGCTATAGCTTTCTCAATACAAGTAGTGTTAAACAAGGCTGGCCACGATGGCATAAGTAAATGTCATATTTTGTTAGTAGTAGAAAATGGAATGGAAGCAATGACCATGTTTTTGAGCATTTTCTTCTGCTCACAAATATTAGAGATTAAACAGTGATAAAAAGTCACCTTTAATCTGCTGATGAAGATCATTCCTTTTGCTGTATGTGTCTACAATATATACCAGTTGGAAATTTCTTTAGTCTCATTGCAGACATGTATATGTTTTTGTTTCCCATTTGTGATATGCAGGATGGCAGCCACAGTGTTTGTACAGCCACTAGATCTAGTGAAGAACCGCATGCAGCTGAGTGGGGAAGGTGTAAAGACCCGCGAATATAAGACCAGCTTCCATGCAGTGGCAAGCATTCTGAGAAAGGAAGGCATACGTGGCATCTACACTGGGTATGGAATGAACTCTCTGTTGATAATGCTCTTGGGAATGGACACGTGTTAATTGGCTAAGTTCAAAATGGTCAGGATGGGTGCTAGTTGCATAATTATTTTTTTGTCTTCATAATCTTATCAGGCTGTCCGCTGGTCTCCTTCGCCAAGCCACCTATACTACCACTAGACTTGGAATTTACACCATTCTTTTTGAGAAGATGACTAGTGCCGATGGGAAGCCACCTTCATTTATCATGAAAGCATTGATTGGCATGACTGCAGGAGCCACAGGTGCATTTGTTGGAACACCTGCAGAAGTAGCGCTAATCCGTATGACATCTGATGGCAGGTGAGGAAGGTAACCTTATGTCTCATTTGTATTGGAATGGCCCAGACACTGTCAGTCACCTAATTTTATTTATTATTACAATACAATTTTTATTAGGTATTTAATAATGCACAAATCTCACTATACAAAGTGTACTAGGTCTGTTAGCATTTTTTTCTGATAAATATCCCATGGCAGTACTGCTTGTTAACATCAAGAAGCATTAAGCTATTAAATTTTGTGTGAAATATTACAAATGTGCAACAGAACCATATAAAAAGAAAGTTTGTGAATATACATTTTTATCTGGGGCTCTTGTTCTTGATTGGCTCAAATCCTTATTTTATCTAAAATTGTCAAAAATGGATATTCTACCATAACAATGCACCATTCAATATATGTTATCTGCTATAATGCCTCTGGCATCCAAACACATACAAATGCTTCTGCTACCACCACATACACCAGATCTGTTATTGTGTGACTGTTTTCTCTAGGGATGGTCTGATTTTTCAGCCACCAATGAAAACTGGGCAAATTTCACAACCAAAGTCTTTACCAATCACAAAAACAATCGTTAAGAAAACTGCTTTAATTCAGACCTTTTCATTTTGTCATTTAATTAAAGTGGGATATTGTTTGTCTTAGTTTGGACAGAAAACTTGTATTAAGCACAGCAGTTTACATTTTTAATTGGAAAAATTTGAAATTGCTGCTTAAGTTTAAAAAAAAAAAAAAAAAAAAAAACCACAGGCATGTTACCTTAACAGCAATATGTATCTTTTACTTGTAAACTTGATAAGCTTGTGTCTTCTTGATAAACATCTTACAAACATTTCATATATTTGCGTCTTGTTTAAAGAGTTTTACTGTATTTATTATTTGTTGTGTGCTATATAGAAAGTTTAGTAAGGAAAAAAATACTAAATTATTGAAATGGTAAATTCATATTTATAATTACACCTAAAGACTTACAAATGTCTAGCTGGTAAACAGCAGAAAAAAATAAATAATTGCATAAATATAGTAAATGTATATTTTAACAGCAAAAAAGGTTGTAGTGCAATTAATGATTACAAATTTTTAAAAACCTATAACTGCATGTATGTCTACATTTAAGCAGTGTTTAATTTGCAGTATTAATTGTGTGTGTGTGTGTGTGCGTGTGTGTGTGTGTGTGTGTGTGTGTGTGTATATATATATAATATATATATGTTATTTATTAGTAAGAAAGGTTAGAAAAAAAATCAGTTTGCTGAAGAATCATCATCGCCATCTTTCTCTGACAAATTGAGAAACCTCTTAATTTTAATTGAAACATGTTCATTCAAAGAAAAACAAAGCCCTCATCAAGAAATAAATATTTTCACAAAAACACATGTGCCTTAATCATTGGCACACTTGGAAATTAATGTGAAACATTGTAACTGAAGCAAATTTCCCATTTAAATTGGACATTGTAAGTTGACTGGAGTGTATAGGAACTTTCCAGCTGAAATCAATGACTTCCTTAACTGGAATACACATGTGAGGAAACAGAACCAAATATCCTTAGTCAACCATCATCATGGCAAAGAAAAGAGAGCACTCAATTCAAATGAGGGAGAAGTGTGTTGCCCTTCATAACTCGGGGGGGAATGGTTATAAAAAAAAAAAAAACACTACTCGCCTGAAAATGCCCATTTCTACAGCTAGGGCAATAATCAAAAGGTTTTCATCCACTGGAACTGTGACAAACTTGCCTGGAAGAGGACTCAAGTTTATTTTACCCCCATGTACAGTGGGAAGGATGGTAAGTGAGTCAATAATATCTCCAAGGATTACTGTTGGGGAATTGCAAGAAAAAGTAATATCCTGAGATTATCAAGTCTCCATTGCCGCGGGGGATGCACAAACCATTGTGTTTCTTCACGCCGGTCCCAAGCCCGGGTAAACGGGGAGGGTTACATCAAGAAGGGCATCCATACTGTTAGCCAACAGGGTGCTGGCGGAAATTGGACTACTATTGGCCAAAGAAGAAGAGGGGGGAGATGTGTCCGTGGGCAGGAGGAGAGGAGGATGTTAAAGAGGGTGGAACTGAGGATAGGAACTTTGAATGTTGGCAGTTTGACTGGTAAGAGGAGAGAGTTAGCAGATATGATGGAGAGAAGGAAGGTTGATATATTGTGCGTTCAAGAGACTAAATGGAAGGGGAGTAAGGCCAGGTGGATTGGAGGTGGATTCAAATTGTTCTATCATGGCGTGGATAGGAGGAGAAATGGAGTAGGGGTTATTCTGCAGGAACAGTATGTCAAGAGTGTTTTGGAGGTGAAAACAATGTCAGACAGAGTAATGATTAGTCATTTTCCAACCCGCTACATCCTAATTGGAGGTGTGATGATGAATGTTGTTAGTGCATATGCCCCACAAGTTGGGTGTGCGATGGATGAGAGAGAAGATTTTTGGAGTGAGTTGGTTGAAGTGATGAACAGTGTACCCAAGGGACAGAAAGTGGTGATTGGAGCAGATTACATTGGGCATGTTGGTGAAGGGAACAGTGGAGACGAGGAGGTGTTGGGTAGGTATGGTGTCAAGGAAAGGAATGAAGAAGGTCAGAGGATAGTGGATTTTGCCAAAAGGATGGACATGGCAGTGGTGAATACATATTTTAAGAAGGGAGTTACATAGGGTGACGTACAAGAGTGGAGGAAGATGCACACGGGTAGATTATATCCTATGCAGAAGAGTCAATTTGAAGGAGATTGAAGACTGGAAAGTGGTGGCAGGGGAAAGTGTAGTTAAGGAGCCTAGAATGGTGGTCTGTAGGATGATGTTGGAGATCAAGATGAGGAAGAGAGTGAGGGCAAAGCCAGGGATCAAATGGTGGAAGTTGAAAAAGGAAGACTGCAAGGTTGAGTTTAGGGAGAAGGTGAGACAGGCTCTGGGTGGTAGTGAAGAATGATCAGACAGTCGGGAAACTACAGCAGATGTAGTAAAGGTGACAGCAAGAAGGGTGCTTGGCATGACATGTGGACAGAGGAAGGAGGAAAAGGAAACCTGGTGATGGAATGGGGAAGTACAGGAGAGTATACAGTGGAAGAGGATGGCAAAGAAGAAGTGAGATAGTCGGAGAGATCCAGAAAGTAGACAAGAGTACAAGGAGATAAGGAGCAAGGTGAAGAGAGAGGTGGCGAAGGCTAAAGAAAAAGCGTATGATGAGTTGGACACTAAGGAGGGAGAAAAGGACCTGTACCGATTAGCTAGACAGAGAGACCGAGCTGGGAAAGATGTGCAGCAGGTTTAGGGTAATAAAGGATAAAGATGGAAATGTACTCACAAGTGAGGAGAATGTGTTAAGCAGATGGAAATAGTACTTTGAGAGGCTGATGAATGAAGAGAACGAGAGACAGAAGAGGTTGGATGATGTGGAGATAGTGAATCAGGAAGTGCAACGGATTAGCAAGGAGGAAGTAAGGACACCTATAAAGAGGATGAAAAATGGAAAGGCCGTTGGTCCAGATGACATACCTGTGGAAGCATGGAGGTGTTTAGGAGAGATGGCAGTGGAGTTTTTAACCAGATTGTTTAATGGAATCTTGGAAAGTGAGAGGATGCCTGAGGAGTGGAAAAAAAGTGTACTGGTGCCGATATTTAAGAATAAGGGGGATGTGCAGGACTGTAGTAACTACAGGGGGATAAAATTGATGAGCCACAGCATGAAGTTATGGGAACGAGTAGTGGAAGCTAGGTTAAGGAGTGAGGTGATGATTAGTGAGCAACAGTATAGTTTCGTGCCAAGAAAGCGCACCACAGATGCGATGTTTGCTCTGAGGGTGTTGATGGAGATGTATAGAGGAGGCCAGAAGGAGTTGCATTGCATTTTTGTGGACCTGGAGAAAGCCTCGAGAGGAGTTGTGGTATTGTATGAGGAAGTCGGGAGTGGCAGAGAAGTATGTAAGAGTTGTACAGGATATGTACGAGGGAAGTGTGACCGTGGTGAGGTCAGCCATAGGAGTGATGGATGCATTCAAGGTGGAGGTGGGATTACATCAGGGATCGGCTCTGAGCCCTTTCTTATTTGCAGTGGTGATGGACAGGTTGACAGATGAGATTAGACAGGAGTCCCCGTGGACTATGATGTTTGCTGATGACATTGTGATCTGTAGCAATAGTAGGGAGCAGGTTGAGGAGACCCTGGAGAGGTGGAGATATGATCTAGAGAGGAGAGGAATGAAGGTCAGTAGAAACAAGACAGAATACATATGTGTAAATGAGAGGGAGGTCAGTGGAATGGTGAGGATGGAGGGAGTAGAGTTGACAAAGGTGGATGAGTTTAAATACTTGGGATCAACAGTACAGATTAATGGGGATTGTGGAAGAGAGGTGAAAAAGAGAGTGCAGGCAGGGTGGAATGGGTGGAGAAGAATGTCAGGAGTAATTTGTGACAGACGGGTATCAGCAAGAGTGAAAGGGAAGGTCTACAGGATATGGGTTGGAGACTGGCACTGACCAGAAACCAGGAGACAGAGCTGGAGGTAGCAGAGTTAAAGATGCTAAGATTTGCTTTGGGTTTGACAAGGATGGACAGGATTAAAAATGAGTACATTAGAGGGTCAGCTGAAGTTGGGAGACAAAGTCAGAGAGGCAAGATTGCACTGGTTTGGACATGTGCAGAGGAGAGATGCTGAGTATATTGGGAGAAGGATGTTAACTATAGAGTTGCCAGGCAAGAGGAAAAGAGGAAGGCCTAAGAGAAGGTTTATGGATGTGGTGAGAGAGGACATGCTGGTGATGGGTGTAACAGAACAAGATGCAGAGGACAGAAAGATATGGAAGATATGTGGCAATCCCTAATCGGGAGCAGACAAAAGAAGGAGAAGATCAAGTCTCCAGAACCACCATCAGATGGCATCTCCATGCCAACAGATTATTTGAAAGGTATGCCAGAAAGAAATCATTTCTGTGAGTTATCCACAAACGTACGTACCTGGAGTTTGTAAAACGTTACTACAACTTTGACTGGAACCATCTATGGTCTGATGAAACAAAAATTGAGCTTTTTGGCAATAAACATGCAAAGTGGGTTTGGTGTAAAAAGAAGGATGGCTATAATGACAAGTACCTTGTCCAAACTGTGAAATATGGTGGTGGTTCTATGATTTTGTGGGGCTCTGTTTCCTTCCAAGGCCCTGGAAACATAGTTAGGGTACATGGCATCATGGATTCCATGAAATATCAGGAGATTTTAAATCAAAGCCTCCACCAGGAAACTAAAATTGGGTCATCATTGGATCTTCCTGCAGGATAATGAACTGAAGCACATGTCCAAATCAACCCTGCAATGGTTAACTGACCACCTGATCAAAGTTCTGCCAGGGCCATCTCAGTCCCCCTGACCTGAACCCTATTGAAAACCTGTGGAGTGAACTGAAGAGGAGAGTTCACAGGAGAGTGCCCAGGACCCTGAATGATCTGGAGAGATTATGTAAAGAACAATGGTCTCAGATGCCGTGCTCTGTGTTCTACCAGCTTATGAAAGGTTACAAGAGAAGACTCCATGCTATTATATTGACAAAGTGAGGTTGTACAAAGTATTAATTGCAGGGGTGCCAGCAGTCGTGGCACATGTGTTTTTGTTAAAATATTTAATTCTTGATGAGGGCTTTGTTTTTCTTTGAGTGAACTTGTTTCAATTAAAAGTCCGATGTTTCTCATTTTTTCAGTGCAAGATGACAATAACGTTCTTTAGCAGTGATTTTTTTTTCCTAACCCTTCTTACTAATTTTTACAAGGGGTGCCAATAATAGTGGAGGGCACTATATATGTAATGTGTGTTTGTAGCTAGCAATCCAAAAAGGGAGAAAATGAATTGCGTATCTTCCTGAGCTTTTGACAACCTACCAGGTGTTGTCATCAGAGGAAAATGATTAGTCATTAAAGGCAGTATATAGGAAAGGGGGGGGGGGTATATCAGTAAGGTGGGGCTTGCATGGTGTTGGTCGTAAAGTCAGGAATAAAAAGCTGTTTATGATAATGTGATTCATGTTTTCCCCTTTGTGAATTATTAGCTACAAATATGCAAACTGTATCGAGATACATATATATATATATATATATATATATATATATATATATATATATATATATATATATATATATAATCTGTATCTATATTTGCATGTGTACAGTTAAACTATATTAATGACAAGTGGTGCTTCTTGTGCGAGCTCAATCCGAAGAAAGTAATGTTATGTTGGTGGTCTGGAATTGGTTTGAATACTAAAGATCTGATGTTGAGCAAACTAATACAAAAAGCACAGTTTACAAAAATATGATAGCAGTTAAAAGTGGCAGCGTATCCAATTTATTTCTGTCCTTGAAATAGAAACACTCAGCACAGGGGAACCAATGTGGGGATGCGCAGGACAAAGAAGGAGCCCCTGCTTCAGCATGCACCACAACGGCATGCTTCCTGCTATATATCCAGTTAGATTGTGTGTTGCCTTTAGGAAAAGACCATGCCTTAACTAGGGATGGGGGAAGAATATAGCAGAGGTGTACATTGTGCCTTGCTACAGTGGGAGAGAAGAATGAGCTGGCTGCCTGTTAGTCTCAGGACTCCTTGTCCTCAGACCACCTATCGGTCCATAGAGAATTTTTGGTGGTCCACAAAAATCAGGCATGGCATATGTTTTAGAGAAGTCAGTTCCAACTGCCAGTCCACAAAAAGGAGGTAAGTTATGGCGCCAGTGTGTAGCATTCTCCACTGTAAATAAATCCAGAGGCATGAAACCCCCAACTGATTGCTTTAATGATAATAAATGTAGACACACACAACTCCAAACTACCCTATCTTGCTTTTCAAAATAATTTTAGAAAATCCATAAAACTCAGTAAAGTTGGCCCACAAGTTGAAGAGGTTGATAACCACTGCTTTACAGACAAGTAACTCCCGAGAGCTGTAGTTGTAGCAAGGGGAAGAAGCTGGCTGATGGACTCAGCAAGTTAAACTCGATTTTATGATTGGTGGTGGGTATAACAGACTTGTATAAAAACAGTGAGGAGTATAAAATAGAAAAAGTTGTATGAAAAACTGCAGATTTTAGGAACGATGCCTGTAAGTCATGCTGCAAATGTACAAAAACCTTTCTTCACTGACAGTAAAGTATGCATGTGTGTGTATATATAAATACTGTATGTACAATATATGTGTGTATATACTCTATATATGTACATGTGTGTATATGTACAGTATCTGTGTATAGTAATAGTTTTGTATTTCTATTCTATTTGTGAAATGTGGACAACCTTCTCATATTGTGTGTGTGTTTTTTCTCTCAAGAATATTTTGAAATATTCAAAAATTTCATAAACTGTCAATAAATAAAAAAAAAAAAAAAAGTTTTATTTTTTTGCCATATCTCCCATGCCCATCATGAGCTATAAGCTATGTAAGCCCGTGCTGTAAAAAGCCTGGGGTCCTAGAAACTATTGAAATTGTCAGGAATAAAAACTGAAATGTAGAGATGTCAGGTAATTGAAAGGAACAACTCTGGGCTTCTCTCTCCTAGGTGGATTCATTTTGCCGACGTGCTCGTTTCGCTTGTGTAGCGGTGGGAGGAAAAGTTAACGGGATACCATTTTGCCGATGTTAGTGTTTAAGCGACTTTGTCTTTCTTGTGAGGTCTCATTTTGCTGACGTGCTAGCCTCACTTCTGTTTTTAGCAGCTAAGAGTTTTCATTTCCTCGGAGGTAGAACCCTTACCCCAATTCCACCTGTCACTTCTGGGCCGGACAGACACACACACTTCCACGCATAGACTTTTATATATAAGATAAGTGAGTATTGTTCACAAAAGTTCAAGATAAAAACTTTTTAAATGTTTTGCACTTTTTATTAAAATGTTATCAAACCTTACATTTATTGATCATATTTAAATATTGAAATACTTGATCTCTTTTTGATGATCAGGTGCTATAGAACAGGGAAGGGGGCACATACTAAATGGAGATTGGGAGTAAGAGAAGAGGAATTGCTTTGTAGGGAGGCAAATGTTTTTGTTTCATAGATGTAGCTTATGAATCGGATCAACATTAGGGGTGGTAGCAATTTTCATAATAAAAAACTTAAATAAACCGATTACTTAACAACTTTTAGATTAAAGTTTTTCTCAATAGATGTCAAGATACTGCGCCAGATTAGTTTTGTTCAGTAAGATAATGTCATATTAATACCATAGTTATTCTTTTCTCAGCTAGTTCTAAACCAGTCGCCTAATGAAAATTTGCCAGATCTGTGTACCATCAGTACACACATTTTTCTAATGGAAATAACTTGCCACCTTTTCTGTGTGTGAGTAGTCTTAAAGTTTATGGTTTGAACATTTACTCTGAGCAGACTTTTGTATTCACCATTCTTAGAGTTGTGTGTTTGGAAACAAAGCTCCTGCTTGTTTAATCCACACATATTTACAGTCCTGAACTGTTTCCTTTTTCAGACTTCCACCAGAACAGAGGAGAGGTTATTCAAATGTCTTTAACGCCCTCTTCAGAATAACTAGAGAGGAGGGCATCACAACACTATGGAGGGTAAGAGCATCATCAGTAAAGTTGTTTCACAGTAGAGCATGTATTTAAAATCTGAGTGATTATGCTGACTGTAGAATTAAACTTTGAAGCTTGTGCTGTATGTCTTAGCTACACCCTGATGCACATTGTCAAAAATGTGGACCTAATCTTGTGCACTTTCATCTACAGGGCTGCGTTCCTACTATGGCACGAGCAGTAGTGGTTAATGCAGCACAGCTTGCGTCCTACTCCCAATCTAAACAGTTTCTACTTGACACTAGTAAGTGCACATTTTTGTTTTGTTTAACTAGTAAGTCGATCAGGTGATGTTTCTTCCTTTTTCATGAGACAGAATACCTTCATTACACTGAATTTAGGATAGCATTGAAGATCGACTTACTTATCATTTTTTATCTTTAATCATTTCTAGCTTTCCAGATCTAATATGTGATAAGTGGGCCAGTCATAGTTTTTTCTTTGTAAGTTGTGAAATTCTGTTGTATTAACTTGCCTAGATATGAGGGTAAGTATTTCTTATGCGCTGATTACTTTAGGCCCAATGAATATGGAAGAATGTCATTCTTCTTTGGTCTTTGTTTCATGCTTGCATCTTCTGCTTTTTCATTTAAAGTATATAGTGTTAGAAGAATTTACCTATTATGGTTTTGTTCCTCCAAAGATTGTCACCTGGATGTAGTGGGAATGAGACTTGTGCACCTGATTATCCTTAGAATTATTTTCCCTGGAGATATAGATCCATAAAAAGTATTAGCAACCTTCCCGATTTCTTCTATTACTACAATGTTGTGACACTGATTGTTTTTGGATCTTCAGCCCAAAATGTAATACAGTGGAACCTCGGTTTGCGAGCATAATTCGTTCCAGAAACGTGCTCGTAGTCCAAAGCACTCGTATATCAAAGTGAATTTCCCCATAAGAAATAATAGAAACTCAGATGTTTTGTTCCACAACCCAAAACTATTCATATAAAAATGATTAATACAAAATATAAAGTAAAAATACATAAAACAAATTAACATGCACTTTACCTTTGAAAAGAATCATGGCTGGTGTGAGTGAGTTTCTAAACTCTTGTGGGATTCCTCCCAACGGGACGACATGCGGAAGAGCGTCCCAAAGCAATCGCAGTCTCCCAGCGCTATAGCAGTTCGCCGTAAAAGCGAATCCGAAAAGATCGCGGACGTGCTATAAGCGCCTGCCATCAATAGGTCATACAAGGAACAAGGATCATTATAAATGTGCAGGGCCCTGCCTGACTGCTGTGTCTGTGTATAGGAGAGTGGCAGATCCCGCTATAATAAATAACCGCGCTGTTGCTGTTTCAAGCTGAATAAAGTTGGTGTTGCTAAAGTACTGAGACTCTGCTTCGTGTGCAAGACGGGGACTCGCACGTCACAGCACACACACACACACACACACACACACACACACACACACACGTGCGCGTACACACAGTCACAGTGCTAATGCTGTAGTAAACGGGGGCACGCCGACTCAGACAGAGAATAGGAGACGATTGCCCACAATCCCGCAGTGAGAGAAGAACCATCTGCTCACATGAAGCTCAGCAGACAAAGCGTATACATACTACTCGTACTGCAAGACCTCGCTAGTTTATCAAGTCAAAATTTATTAAAAATGTATGCTCGTCTTGCAAAACACTTGTAAACCAAGTTACTCACAAACCGATATTCCACTGTATTTGGTAAAGGTCACCTGGGGGAACAAGTATTACTTTTTTTTTAAACTTACATAATTTATTGTATGAACAAAATTATTCAGCATTACACACAACACACTCCATGGGAGGTCATGTAGAATGACATTTGGACATCCTTGAAGAAGTTTTTGGCAAACTGTTAGACCACTCAGGAAAGGTGAACAGTGTGTTGCCCAGAATGTTCTCAGTCGACTTATTCTGCATGACAAAGTGATGAGCACAGAATACAGAAGGACATTGGAGCATAACCACTGCCTTTTCAAAGTGAGAGACAACCAGTTCAAGTGGTTTGGGCATTGCTGAAAAAGGCATGGCCCACTGACATATCCAGGAGAGGCTGGATGGATAACACTCCTTAATGGGCCTGGGAGCATCTCTGAATTCCCAGTAGGTGGTAAAAAAAAGTTGCTGAGGATAAATTGGCTTTGTCAGCCGAGCTTCTTTCTAGCCTGACTCTCCTCAGGATAAGTTCAATGAAAAGAAAATTAAATTATAGCTTGATTTTACAGTTGCTCTAGATAGAATGATTTTTGGTTCTTAAAAACAGGAACATTTCAGGTTTGTGATTAGTAGCTGAATTATACTGTTTATTTAAGTTAAAAGAACAATGTTTCATTTTATTGAGGTATGTTACTCATACTACTTCTGGGTAATTCATTTTAAAACATACTAAATCCTCCACCACAATATTTTATACAACCGCCCATTGCTGTGCCTACTACCCCTTAAATTTCACCCCTAGTGATGTTTTTTTTCATTCAAGACATAATAAGGTTGGAGATCTCAGTATTTGTGGAACATTGTAATTTTTTTTTTAATTTCCAGCAAACCCCATTTTTAAAAATTATATTTTGCTGGTAATTTTATTTAGGACAGTGGACCCTGAAGGTACAGGTTTTCATTCCAGTCAAGTTCATAAACAGTAACTCCTTCCTACTTTTAACTGAACTCCTTGTTTAATTTGCTAGTTTTTTCTACTGTTATTAGTAGTCACAAATCAGGTGAATGGACTTCGATAGGAAAACATTTTTGCCATAGTCTTTCACACACCAAACTTTTTTTTTCTGTCTTTAATTTACTTTTTCTCTATAATGTACCCTCTTAGTTTTATTCAAACATTGACATTCAAGAGCAGATTCACATAATGACAATTCATACTAAAAGTAAATATCAACTTTAGTCTAATTTCTACTTGTGTGGTTGTTAGCCATCAGTGGCTTATTCACAATAAATAACTGAGCATAAGCCTTAAGCAAGATCAAGAAGCCTTTGCTACTCAAACATAAAACACAGAAAATTGGCCAAATTCCCATAAAATTGAATAAATCATATTAGGTGTTTGTGGATTTTCAATGATAAAGTTAAAAAATAGGATAAGCCTGATTGATTACAACAAAAACACATTTAGAACTATGACTAATTGAAATGAAAATTTGCTGCCATCTTTGATTAGTTGGTGCCCTGTCCAAGTGGTGTTCCTGTATTGTGCCCGATGCTGGCTAGGGCTGGCTCCAGCTTTCCCCCGGTTAAGCAGGTTAGGAGGATGGATGGATGGTTTTGCTGCCATATTGCTTCCCTAGAGCAAGTTCAAGAATCTCTGTGATTGCGCTAGAGTTTATATAAAACAAAATTGGTGGATTATGCAATTGTTAAAGAAAACGGCTCTTTTACTAATGACTTTCTGTTTTGTTCTAGGATATTTTAGAGATGATATCTTATGTCACTTCTGCGCTAGCATGATCAGTGGATTGGTCACCACAGCGGCCTCAATGCCCGTAGACATTGTGAAAACACGGTAAGAATGTTAAGGCTATGTTGTTTAAGTCTTTGTGTTTTGCATTGAACGAACCTTCACATCCCCCCCAAATAAAAATCAAGCATGACTTTCGAAAAGCCTGAAGATGTTCTGTTCAACCATATGATGATTCAGAAAGTGTTATTGGGACATTGTCTTGGCTGTACTGAGCAAGGGTGAAGAAGTACAGTGGAACCTCGGTTCACGACCATAATTTGTTCCAAACCTCTAGTCGTAAATCGATTTGGTCGTGACCCGAAGCAATCTCCCCCATAGGATGGTATGTAAATACAATTAATCTGTTCCAGACTGTACGAACTGTATGTAAATATATTTTTTTAAAGATTTTTAAGCACAAATATAGTTAATTATACCATAGAATGCACAGTGTAATAGTAAACTAATGTAAAAACATTGAATAACACTGACACAAACACCCAGGCTCCCTGCTCAGCTGCACATGCAAGCTCGCTCGCTGTCAGCTTCTCTCTCTCTCTCTCTGTAACATTGCAGCAGTTTGTGCTATAGTCTTACAACCCAATCGCTGTATAAACACTTTTTTTTTTTTTAAATGAGTTTTAAGCACGGGGGGAAAAAAGGAACATTTGAAAAAAGAGAAAAGTAACATTGCAACAATTCATGCTACGAACCGAAAAATGAACATTTGAAAAATCCGCAATACAAAAACTAACCATATACCACCAAGAAAACTAACCTTGCATGAGTCGAGTTCTGGCATGAAGTGAGGAGGAACTGGGTGGAGAACAATCCGGTCTCATCACAGTTGAAGACTTGTAGCGGGATGTAGCCTTCGTCCTCCACTAATTTTGTGAAATTTTTCACGAATTCTTTCGTAGCTTCAGTGTCGGATCTAGCAGCCTCTCCATGCCTTACCACACTATGAATGCCACTTCTCTTGCGAAACTTTTCAAAACATCCTCTACTGGCTTTAAATTCCTCACTTTCACCACTCGTAGAAGGATAGTTTTGCAGCAATTCGCCATGAATCTTCCTGGCTTTCTCGCATAACATCGCCTCACTTACGCTATCTCCTGCAAGTTGCTTCTTGTTCAGCCACACTAGCAACAGTTTTTCCACCTCTTCCAGCACTTGAGGCCTCTGCCTGGTTAATGCTGCAACTCCTTTTGCAACATCAGCTGCTTTAATAGATTCTTTCTGCTTTAGAATAGTTGAAATCGTAGATTTTGATTTCTTGTACTTGGTGGCAAGATCAATAACACGAACGCCACCCTCATACTTTTCAATAATTTCTTTCTTTACTTCGATTTCAATTTTCTGCAAAACTTTCTTGTCACCACTCTTCACTTGCTTAGAAGCCATGGTTAACTGCAAAAGCACACGAAATACTGTAGAGCACAAAGAGTTCACAGGTAAAGCACGCACGTCTGACTGAGAACAATGAACAGGGAGAGGCTGAACACATGCTTAAATACAGTAATCGGCGCGTATGAACCGGAAGGGAAATGAAATAGAGCACAAAGAGTTCACAGCGAAAGCACGCACGTCTGACCGAGAACAATGCAACACGTGCGGAAATCATCGGCGCACACAAACCGAAATGGAAACTGGCTTGTTCGTATACCGAGTGTGTGGTCGTGAACTGAGGCAAAAGTTTGGCGAACTTTTTGGTCGTAAACCGAGTTGTACGTGTACCGAGACGTTCATGAACCGAGGTTCCACTGTAATTACAAATGAGGATATTATATAGTGTTGGAAGGGGTACTCTGGGGAAACAATTTGAATGATCAAACCTGGAGGATGTACTCTTCTTGAAGGAGGCAATACAAAACCATTGATTGAAGTGTAATCAATCTCGGCGACCCAAGTCACAGTGGTGATTTAAAAAAAAAAAAAAAAAAAAACAAAAACATTTCTGCTTTAACAAGGCTGTGGGTAGATGAAATCTGACCAGAAATGCTGAAAGTACTGGATATTTCGGTGAGTTTTGGCTAGCAGGCCTATTCAGTGTTACACTAAAGATGGGGACAGTACTTTGAAACTGGTAGACTGTGGTCATAGTCGTGTGTGGTTAATAAGGAGGGGGGCAAAAAGGTGTGTTCCAATTACTGAAGGATCGCTCCTCCCCATCTCCCTTGAGAAACCCATGCCATGGTTTTGGAATGGTGATTCCACTCTCTGGTTGAATGTAAGATCCAGGAGGAGTAATACAAATTCAACAGTAGGTATAGAAAAGCAGATAAATCCTTTATATTTACATTGATATTTAAGTGATCACTGAAATTTTTTGTTATGGATTTGGAAAAGCTTATGACCATGTACCACCTGGATTCCTATGAGTTGTCCTGCAAGAATTTGTTTGTATTTGATTTAATATAAATTATAAATCAATGTGGAAGTGAGACTTCCAATGGTGCATCTTGTCTCCTATCCTGTTCATGATTTTTATATAAACAATATTATAAAACCCCATAGGCTTGGAAAGTATTCAGTCAAAGGATTGGAAGGTTGTGTCTCAGCTGTTTTTAGATGATGACCTTTTGGCCTCATGATACTGTGATCTCTAGCAGGCACAAAGTTTGATGTAGAGAAGATTAGGATCACCACTTCAAATTTAAAGTCATGGTCCTCTCCCAAAGAAAGCGTCTTACTCTTAGCAGAACAGGGTGGGGATGGGGTATAGCTTTCCCAAGTAGAGTAGTCCAAGTACCTTGTGGTTTTGCTGAAAATGGAGGTGGCCATAAAATTGACCAACAAATGAGTTCAGCTGAAGTGATTTTTGAACCAGACCCTGGCCACGAAGCAGGAGTTAAATTCTCAAGAGCAAGGCTTCATTTTACAATTCATTTTGCATCTTCATGCTAATCTACTGACATGAGCTCCAGGTGGTTATTTGAGCATGAGTACAAGCGGCCAAAATGAAGTTCCTGTACATTACTGAATAATGGATCATGTTAAAGCAGTTTCAGGAAGCTTGGGCATAAAATTAGTCTGCCTCTAGGGCCCTATAGAATCAGTTTTATTTTTTCACAAATTCCATTTTATTTATTTATTTTTTTTTCAGGTTTTCAGCATTCAATTTTTGCTTGATTTGGATTTTTTTTCTTTACACTGTAAGAAAGTAGTAACAGCTACAACAAAACAAACAATAATGAAATGGCACTTTACATTCCCTTTTAATGAAACCGCACATTAGCACAGCTGCACCTTATTTTGCAGTTCCATTCATCAGATCCTTCATGATGCTGTATGTTGAGATTGCAGTAGTACAGTGAGTGCCCTCCAGATTTGTAAGAGCTGTTATTAGTTAATGCATCCTTCTGAGATGAAGGTTAACTTCACTTTTAGAAAAAAAAAAGTGTGACCCGCTTTTAGGGGCTTGTTGCATCTGAGGAAAAGTCTGCTCTCCTGCCCAGGTTTGTAGGTGGCGAGTTTATAACGGAAGAGTCAAATGTGGATCTTGCATTCCTCATCACCACGAGGCATAACATTTATTAAATCTCAAACACCGTTAAAACCAGTGCCGTTCACTAATAACATTTTTTTACGGGAAAGACTTATTACCGGTTATATACCTGTGTAATTTAACCAATTAAATGATTCACAGTGAATGCATCACATACAATTAGAACTGCCTACATAAAAGAATTACCATACAGTCAAATGTTTGCTCACCTATTACCATGATGAGAACTATGTGGTCTTGGCTATCCGTGGTTTCATAAACAATTACAACATATATTTTCTTGCCACGAATCTTTCAAAGAACGGTGTCCATATGTTGTTCAAAGACATGGAGCAACTGAGTTTGACGAAGATTGCTTTCATTTTCTGGTAGCGCGCCTCTTTGTTTACAATACTTAATAAAGAAAGGATGCATCTTCATCATTTTTTGAGCGGTATGTCTAACTCACATGGACACAAACAGGTGTCTTCTGGTAGCTTCTGACGATTTTGTTTTTTCCTCTGTTACCAGAAGGGGAACAGTTTTTGATCTTAATTTGTCCTTGTTTTTGAGATGGGTTTCAGATTTGACTTGGTCATTGCAAGTATCTTTTCGTGTCCAGTCTGTGGTATGTTGGAAAAACCTGCAGAAATGTTGTCCAGATTCGTAAAAGTCTCCGGGATATTGTTGTGTCCTCAATTTTGCAGTTAAGCTAGTGTTTCTTAGTTTTTTCGACGTAGTTAGGGTATCTGATACTTATCGCTTCTACATTTCTGTCTTGTGCAACTAGCTAATTTGCGTGCCTTTAACGAGTAAACATATAGGAAACACGTGCACAAACAGAGTCACGACTGGATTTCTTCGAAGAATTGCTTTCACTTCAAAAACAACAAACTCGAAAATAGTATCTGAATGTTAGAACTACATTTTATTCAATTGTTTAATTTATTGGGAAGTTTTGTAACAGTCACCCTTTCAGTCTGTAAATTCCGCACATTTCTGTTTTAAATCTAAAATCAGTTTTTAAGCGTTAATTCTGTCCATGTTTTCACACCTCGTGGAAATCATACAGCCCTATGCTTCTTAGTGTCTTGCACAGGAAATTCACAGACATAGCTGAGTGAAGGCCCAGCAGCAACACCAATACAAGCTGGACAGGTGATATCGGTCATTGGAGTGTCTGTTTCCCCAGGACCGTCTGGGAATTGTTGCCGAGGATCAAGTGGCCAATCCAGCTCAGATTGTAACCTGTTTGACCTTTCTGAACAAAAGCAGATTGACAGTAAAAAAGACTACAGCAAAGAAGAGCCTAATCTTTTTAGGACTAAAAACTTGCCAAACATCCAGAATTTTCTTATAAGGGAAAATACAAGTCTGTTAAATTAGGAAAGCACTGATTATTGGAGGTGTAAGCAAGTTTTTTTTTTAAAATTAACCTGTATATACAATATGTGGGTTAGTTTAAAATATACTTAATATACTGGTAAATCTATGACATTTCACACTTTTTTTATATTAATATGTGAAAAAAACATTTTTTATATCTGCCAATTTTGCCTCCATTGAACCCGCCTTGCCACAGAGAATTACAAAATTATTCAAGTGTGTTTTTTGTTGTTTGTTAGTGGAGTGGCCCATTGCCGACATACAGTACCAACAGTTACTCATTTGCCCCTAATGTTGCATAAAATACTGTTGCTTTTCATCATCTGAAATTTTAAATTCATAATGGGGTTGACTAATAACTAGTAATGAAATGTTTTTTCAATATCTGGTGATGCAAATTACTCTTTGAATCGTAATGAGTTTATATTGGGTAATTGAAATCCATAGGAGGAAATTAATTTATGTCCATTTAATTTTTTTTTTCTCCCAGACAAATGAAATTGGGTCTGCTAATTTTATTTAGCAATTAGTAATGCCCTCTTGTAATATAAATATTACTAGTTTTGTTTTTGCTGCTTACAAAGGTATGAGGAGAGAATGTGCTGTATTTGACAAAAAGGTGTGCAACTTAATATCTTTTAAGAAGATTCAGTTGGTCTGCATTGAAAACCCCCTTATAAACAGCCTCAATTCATGAGATGTAGTTTCACTAACGTTTGAGTCTGGCAACAATACAGTTGTTGAGTGCACATTCTGCTGGGAGAAAAGTGTACTGTGTCAGATGTTTTTCTTTCTTTCATCATTTTGCAAGGGTTATTTTTCTGGTACATCTGCTGTAGGCCATTGTCAACAGATGATATTAGTATTCTGATAGCCTCTTCTCATTTAAAATTGGTATATCAAATATTCAAGTTAACATTGTATATCGAATATTCAAGTTAATATTGTTTTAAACTTGTGTATATACATCTGTCTCATGTATATTCATATATATGCTGTCCATTCATCTGCATAACTCTTAACTGTGAAATATGAAGAAATATTTGTGCACATTTGTGTATAGATATATACAAACACACAACATAAATTATATATACGGTATTTAAAATAAGTCTGTGTATATGTCCACTTGTGTCAAATGATCTGTTTATTTTTCAGAATTCAGAACATGCGAACCATTGATGGAAAGCCTGAATACAGGAATGGACTGGTATGTCTTTGAAACAAGTGCATGGATGAGAGACATTATGTTTGCCTTGTAAAGCATTACTTTTTAGACCTTGTCCTAGTGGACCCCATGGTTGCTTGTTTTGGTAGTGTTCTCCAGTTTTGCCACCCACTTGAAGAATTCTGCATTTAATTTTGAATCTTTTACTTGCACATACTCTCAGTGGCCACCTCATTAGGTATACCAGCCCTATCTGCTTAACTGACAGTCAGTGGTGGCATCCCATGTAGTGACAAAGCTATCTGAAGTAGGTAGCACTGTTGGTTTAGTTAATGAACATTAGTATAGATTTATGTGACCACCTTCTACATATTATTGAATTCAAAACATAAATATATCCGTAATCGTAACCCTGCTACCCATAGGCTAGTTATGGGTGTATTGGAAAAATTCAGGCAATAATGATCCTTTAGTCCTTTGGGAGCTTGGAAATAAATGACCGAGCTTATAACAAAGTAACATTAAAATAATTTGCTTTGTATAAAAAATGTTTATGAAAGCAATGTTCAGTGCATTGTATGCAAAAGATAATGATGTCAAAAGAAAGTGTAGTGCAGTGTTATCAAGAGCAGCAGTGTCAGGACTTTTAGACTTTTAGCCCATTTATGTAATAGAATATAAAAACCATTACTAGAGGTGATGAAAAGGTTTTGAGTCTGATCTTGGAAAGGATCATTTGTTGTATTAATTTTGAATGTGGCCTAAGATTAGCCTGTGTACTGAAATATGTGGATTATTAATTTGTAGGATGTACTGTTTGTAGGTGTGTGTGTGTGTGCGCGTTCGTGTTCATGTGTTTTCTTTGTTGGTATTTTATCACTGTTACTGTTTACAGGTGATTTGGAAGTAAGAATTTCATTGTACTACATGATACATCTACTTACATAATAATAAATTTAACTTGGAACTTACACTTATTTCAGAAATAAGTCATCAGAAAGTTAAAAACAGAATCAACTATGAAGCTATTATTGTTTTTTTTCTTCACAGTAATATTGTTATTATCACACATTCAATGTGTTCCAGTACCAGACCCCTTCATATAATAAAAAAGAAATTCTTTACATTTATATAGCACTTTTCTCACTACTCAAAGGACTTCAGTGAGTGGGGAGCCACTTCAACCACCAGTAATGTGTAGCATCTGCCCGGATGATGCAACAGCAGCCATTTTTTTGCACCAGTATGCTTGGCATACATTAGCTGTTATGTGGTGAAGTGGTCAGAGAGAGAGCCAGTTAGAGACCAGACTGTGGTGGGCAGTTTAGCTTGGACACTGAGATATGCCCTCCACTTTATGAAGGATATCCAGGGATTGTTTATGACCACAGGGAGTCATGACCTTGGTTCTACATCTCCTCCAAAGGATGGTGCCATTTTTGTAACAGAGTCTCCATCGCTGCACTGGGGCATTGGGATCCACATTCAGATCACAGAGTGAGCGGCCCCTGCTGGCCTACCAATACCTCTTCCAACAGCAATTTGAGCTTTTCCTAGATGGTCTTCTATCCAAGTACTGGCCAGGCCCAAACATGCTTAGCTTCAGATGGGTGACCTGTTCTGAAGTACATGTGGTATGGCTGCCAATGCATGTGAGATGGACTACAAGATTCTGTCGTGGCAGGATGTCTCTCTAAGTTGACCAAAGATCTGGCTGACCTTTGACATCTGTCTAACAGAAGATAATGTTACTACTGGGGAACATATCATAATGGACAGCTGAAAAGTGACAGTCATTGAGGTGTAGTGATTAGTTATGGGTTAATCTAATCCATTTTACATGAACAATTATACATAAGCAAGGTCTGTGTCTATAATGTCGATTCCTAAAATGAAGCAGAACAGCAATAAATGTTGCATGGAGAATTTCAATTTGTACTGGGAAATTTACAAGACATGGCATAACTGGGGATGAAATCGTTGTACATAATAATGACTCGGAGTCCAAACAGCCGTTGAAACAATGGAAACAGAGTTACACTTTAGCAGAAAAGAAATCCAAACCAGTGCCAACAAGGACATCTGCATAACTTTTTGTATGATGGAGAGGGTTGTCCATATTTATAACATGATTGAAAAAGCCCAAATAACTTGTTAATATGATGATAATGTTCTTTCCTGTGTGTGGCAGTCAGTTGGGGAAACTGGTCAACAATCTACATGGATTCAGTAGGCTGCTCTAGGAAACTGTTGATTCAATCAGTTGCCACTCACACCTAATTTCTTCATACATGGCCCTGTGGGTCTAGCTCCTGTTCTCCAGTCTGGGCTGTGTCCAAGGGTTGCAGTATGCCAATGACAAACTGTTGTCTAAGCTACAGAAAGTTGTTGCTTATGCAGAATTTGAGCTGCATAGTAAAACTTCATAAGCGTTATGATGAATCTGTTAATGTTTACAGCGATTATGTTCAAAAATAAGGGTTGATAGGTTTTACAGGCTTTTAACAGGCCAGGCTCAAAACAGTTTCTTTACTACTTGTAAATTTAGGTCTAATATTATCTGAGATGTAGAGGGAACTGTCAATTAATGGGAATGTTAGCTTCACATGTCTCTCAGTAAAAGCGCCCCATTTGGTATACGGTAAATGTCAATTACCAGAATGCATCTATCGATATGTATAACTTTAACAGTATATGAAGCGCATTTCTAACTTGACTAATTCTCTTTTTGTTTGCAGGATGTACTTATCAAAGTGGTCCGCAAGGAAGGATTCTTCAGTCTTTGGAAAGGTTTCACACCATACTACGCTCGTCTGGGTCCACACACTGTTTTGACCTTCATCTTCCTTGAACAAATGAACAAGTTTTACAAGATTTATTTCCTAGACTCATGAGATTTCTCATGTTTTTAGTCCTTTCTACACCTCCTTTTTTCAAACCAATTTCTCAGCACATTTTGCTTTGGGCTGTATTGCTTGAAATCCTAGGATTATAACCACACCACCCTAGATCACACAGTTATGACTTAGAGGAACTGTTTGTTCTGGGAGGGGGTTTATTCATTTTACAATTTAAACAAACTGGACTTGAAGCTACGCTGTGTTCAGCTGTCTGCTTTTTAAAAAGTGGAGGCTTAGCCTTATTAGTTTTGAGGACATTGAGAAACTGATTAATAGGTAAACAGAGGAAGAAATTTGAGCAGGGTGCTATAACTCCTTTCCCTCAGGTCGCCCTCCAGAATCATCTCGGTCCCCCTGCTATTTATAAATTCAAATGCTAATTATAATTCAGATGAAAAGCTTAAATTGAGAGCTTGATATATTCACACAGCAAGATATGTTTGTGTCTATTTTTCTGTCTTGTGTCGGTTTTGTAGTCTGACTTTGGATGTTCTAGAGGGACCCTAATGAATGGTGGCAATGGTTTGGACTTTAACACTTACTGAGCCTTACCAGTAATGAGTTTAAATTCCAACTCTCACACCAAAAATAATTTATTCAGATTTTCAACATTGTGAAATAGGACGATTCTATTTATTTCAAACCAAATCTGTACTTGTGGATTCTGCTACTGTGCCACACCAAAGAACTCATTTAGATCCAGATGTTACTAACATGAACAAGAGTGAATTCAAAATGCTTTATCTATTGGTGCTTTGAAGGTGTGAGTGGAAACTTAACTTTGTGACTCACAAAGACAGAAAACCTAAATTATATGATGGCCATTTTACCTTAAACCTGTACCTTTACGGTTAATTTTATTGCGGAAATGTGCAGCATAAGCACTTTTAACCTTCAAGCCACAATCATGGTCATTGGCTAAGGAAACTTAGGCCTCTTCCATTTAAACTCATAATCAAAAGTAACTGTTATTTATGTAACCATCATGTCATAAATATTATTTGTTTAACCATCATGTCATTTATAGATATGGGTAGTAATTAATAAGAAATATATATCAGTAGGAAGTGGTAAACAATTTGTTTTTATCCGGATTTCTTTCATTATTTTGATTTATGTTCTCAACTGCCAAGTTGCTTCATAATTCTGGTGTATTTCAGTCTGGCTGTATGGTCTCAACTAAATCAGTTAACGTGTTTGGCTCAAGCAGCTAATGAAATACAAATGAAAATGACACCGCTTGTCCTAAAAAATAGCAGAGAAAATGCCTGAGTAGAGAAGCATATACTAGACAGATTTTAATAAGTTAGATTTAAATTCTCACTGTCGAAAAAAAAAATAGTACTTTTTATGTTCCTTTGATATCTGATGGTCGTGGATTTATAATGTTACTCATTTACATCGACTGTTCTTGGCAGAGTAAAACTCCAGTCTTAATTACTCAATGTATGACACTTTAGGTTTAGGTGCTTGGCTTCACTTAATTAGATGAAAACTTCATAGGATTTGTATTATAATAACCAAGCAATTCTCCCAGTTGATAGCTGCTTCCTCGACCTTTGGAAAAATTAATGCATTAGGACAAAAATAATTGGTTGTTTCTTTGGCGGTGTGTTAATACAGATTTAGCATGTGATAGACAATCCTACTCTCTTGTGTAGTGGCTCTGAAAGAGAAGCGACGCAGACAGCTTCCAGAAATGTCATTTCATTTCCACTCAGTTCTCAGAAATTTCCCACATGTGATATCTGAGACATTGAAGAGTGTGTGCATTGTGCTTCCGCACAGACTGATTAGCAAGCCACAGCTCCATCACCACTTGGGCAGTAGATTCTTGGTTGACTTTTCCTGTATTAATTCTAATTTGGTGTTTTTTAGGCTACGCCATACAGACTTTGAAGCAATGACAAGGCAAAACAAATGGGTTCAACAGGAAGAGGGGCCAGGTTTTAATTCAGGTGGTCCTAAAAGTGTTGGCTGTAGTTATCTGACCTCAAACACTCTGATTTAATTAAGTCAGTTGCAGCATGAACTTTTACGTTTACACTTTTAAGTAGGTAAATGTGAAAAAAATGTAGTTTTTAACCCTTTGTAAATCTAGCTTGTAAGCATTTGCCATGTAAGATAATAGATATATAAAATCTAGCACCTTCACTGGTATATTATAGCAAAGACCTGAAACTTCAGATTTAAATGTGGTAGCAACCTGCAACTACAGAAATAGGAATTACAGTATATTGTTGAAATGATTTTTTTATGTATAGTATGTCGATTGTCTGCTCATATTTCCTCTGTCTTTGCCTATTTTTATATTTTAATTATTACAAAGTTCATTAAGAGCTTTTATATCTGTGTGGTACAGTGTGCTGTACTTTCACAGTTAATATTTATTAAGTCTGATATCAGATTACTTTCATTTAATACCTCATCAAAAGGTTATTAATGCATTTTTAAAAAAGCAGGCCTTGGCCTCCGCTACAGTGTGCTGGTGAGCAATTTCAAAAAGAAAAATATTGTAAATATATATATGATATCTTAAGGAAACAGACCTCTGTGATGTGCAATTTTTGTGATTTTTGAACAGTTTAAAATGACTTAAAATGTTTATATAGGATTTGAAGTTATATAGGCCCATGATGAGAGTATTTAATAAAGTTTTTCCTTAAAATGATCATTTTGGATTTTTTTTTAAGGTGCTGCTTTCCAGAACTAGTTTTCCTTTTACAGTCATTCAGTTGTGATCTTTGTTTGTTTGCTTATAATTACTCACACTGAAACCGAGTGTTGATTGTTTTGTGTGAAATGTGCCGTTCACTTTACCATAATTTACTTTTTAATGACTTAATGTATGCATTAATCTGTTATGGAGAGCCGGGGCCTTTCCCAACAGAGCTCCACCATCAGGCACAACCTGACTCTCTCGTAGCACCCCAGTTTAAAGTTATTCAGCCTAACATGTAAAACTGAAGTACGTACCACATGGAACCAGGGACCTGGGGCCTCATGTATAATGCAGTGCGTAGAATTCGCACTATAACATGACTTAAGCACAAAAGCGGAAATGTGCTTACGCACAAAAAAATCCAGATGCATAAATCTGTGCGAGCGCCAACTTCCACGTTCTTCCGCTACATAAATCCCGCTCAGCATGGAAATAAACACACATTCTGTCCCACCCCAACTCCTCCCAGAATTATGACTCTTTGAATATGCAAATTAATATAAATAAATTAAGCTCGGCCTTCTGTGAAAAGACAATGGCAAAAGCAGAGAGAAAACAGAAGAATTTCAGCGAATACCAAGTGGAGGCAAGGAAAAACATACAATTTGTTAGTTTAAATGGTGGTATAAACAACAAAAGGAAGTTGATCGAGTGACATAGAGTGTCTGAGAAACTCGAAAGCTCACGTTTATAAAGTCGCACATTGCCCGAAATAAAAAAGAAGTTATCACATATCAAAGTTGCCGTGAAAAGGCGAGTCGTAGCCCACCATCTAAGTGTCATATGAAAGCTTATTAAGGTACAGAGAAAAAAATAGGCACACAGTGGGGGAAAAAAGCACGAAATGTCAACTTTAATCTCTAAATTTCCACTTTAATCACGTAGTTTATTTTGTCATTAAAGTAGAACATCATAAACTTCATCCTAAATCGTTTAATTTACTAGTTTCTCAAATCCCATCATAACTAAAGTAGCACATTAAATGCTTTGTTTTGTATTTGATCTTCTATGTGTGTGAATCACTACATGCTTCCGGGCTTTCTCTTCCTCCGACAGGACACAAAATCCATTACATTCGTGATATTACAGCTCTCTGAATAATTTAAAATACTGAGATGTATACGTGATATACTTTTCATTATGATATGAGTTTAAGCATATTATTAAACATGGGAACACGGTGGCGCAGTGATTGTTCATGTCTCATGCAGATGCTTGCTGCACAATGTGTGACCTTCGATGAAATACTTTATTGTAGCAGTACTGTCTCTTTCAAACGTACTAACCTCCAATTCCTGGCCTTCCTTTTCTTTCTCCAAATACCCAATCACCACACAATCAGCTCTGTAATAGACGTTAAGCCATCTGTAAGCTTAGAACGCCGATTCTTGAAAACTTTTAAGGAACATCGAAATATCTTCGTAGTACGTGTTTAATTATTCTATCCATCTATCCTTCCAGTGTCGCATCCGCCTCAGCAAGAATACAGCGCGAGGTAGGAACAATCCATGAACGGAGCGCCAGGGGCTCGCTAGCGCTGCGGCACCGTGTAGTTAGTTAGTATAATCTGTATAATATATAGTAAACATATTTTGCTGCATTTCATCTTAAAAATGATATCGTCATCATATATAAATACGCGCTTTATAAAGTGGCTCAGGTTGTGCAATATAACTATCGCAAGTTTACAGTGAGGTGATTGAAGTTATAAGTACAAACAGTTGTACAAGGAGCACTTGATGGACTGATTGAGTGCGTTTAGAGTTCTTGGGATGAAACTGTTTCTGAACTGTGAGGTCCGTACAGGAAAGGCTTTGAAGCGTTTGCCATATGAGAGCAGTTCAATAGACGGCATGGCTGAGGTAGCGTGTGCTCTATGTTGAGTACCGATAATTCTCTTTCCAGTCAACTGCTGTAGATCTGTGATTCCCCACTTGGATACAGTGATATAAATACTCCGAGTGGTGCAGTGAGAGTAATATGGAAAAAGATGATCCGCTGTGGCAACACCTAACGGGAGCATCTGAAAGAAGAAGAAGAAGAAGGTGCAGTGAGAGTAACAACGCTAAAGCAGTTACGGTATTTGAAATAGTTTGACCATTCTGTGGACCATTATATTGTTGCAGGTTAATTACAATCAGATGCATTAAACAAATAAACAATATGCGGTTAATTTCAGTGCATTTATAAAGCCGCATCAGGGATGTGGATCTAAAAAAGAAAGGGTAACCACACAGGAACAGTAGCACTGCTTTGACGCTGGGTGCCACCAGTCTGCAAAACTGAGCGGAGAACTTGCGAATGACAGGGTATGAGCTACCATGGAAATGTGCGTTGCTTTACGCCAAGTTTAGGTTTTATACATCGCGATTTGAGCGTGGAAACGTTCTTGCGCAACATTTTTGTGAGTTCGCACCATTTATGCATGAGGCCCCTGAACCTGTGTCCTTGGAGCGACAGACTAGTAGCACTGACCAGATTAGCTCTATTAGTGTTTATTCGGTACGTGTCTCTGCTGAGGAGTTTGCTCTTGTGGGTCACTCTAGCTTCCCCTGCTACCCTCCCCTGAGGTGGCACAGGTGGGACACAAACCTCATGCCATGGGATTACATAGCTTACCAGCCAGTTGAGCTAAACAGAAAAATGCCCCTCGGCGACCTGTCAACAAGACTGCTAGCTGCAGAGGTGGTTCTTGCGCAATAGTGAGCTCGCTCAGTTTTGTGATGCACGCTGCTCTGGTTACATCCGTTCCTGTGGTCCAGTGCAAATTCCTTAGGACAGACAAATGTAGATGTTACCAAGATTTGCTCTAGTAAGGGAAGCCAGTGTAGCTGTGAAGCTGAGAGAGCTCAATGTTGTGCAAAAATGACCTCTGCAGTTATTGGCCTTGTTGCCAGATGGCTGAACAGGGTTTTTCTGTTTTCTGCAACTTGCTAGGGAGTCCCATGCTCTTGATGTTGTGCTGTCTCGGAGAGCAAAGCAACTGGGAAAGGGAGCAGCACCATGACCAAACGCCTGAGCAGAGGCAGTGTGAAGTTCAATTTATGTTAACTTATCTCTTAAGGACTCATTTCACTGTTTTCATTTGGATTAGCCTGAATTTGATGGTGCCATTACTAGTATATTTGAGAAGTACTTTAATTGGGGTGGGGGGGGGGGGAGAAGGAAAATTAATCTGGAATTAGTAGCTTTTAAGGTAACGGCATAATTAATCCATGGGCAGGTTTAAATATGACATTGTAGTTCATCTGTGACAAATGTGAAGGGTGCAATTAAAGCCGATGTCACATTATGTGAATTGTAGTTTTGGGGTATGTCTGATTTGCAGTCTGCAGTTGCTGATCTTGTCGCCAGACCATGTCAGCTTAAATGAACCATGTCACGTTTAATGACATATTAATATACAGGTTAGATGTGGCATGATGAGGAAGGAGCCTTGGGACGGCCCAATTTTAACAGTTCAGCTAATGCGTTGGACTGGAAAATGAACAACACAGGTATAAAAACAGTAAAATTACCCATCTAACCACCTATTGTCTAAACTGAAATCAATTTAAGGGTGAAGGGTGGGAGCCCATCTTGTGTACCATTGGTGTCAGTGCAGAAATGATAAGCCATCACAGGGGACACACAAAGAACCACCCACCATCTCATGGGGGGCCACTTTCAACAGACCAACGCGTCTTTGGGACGAGTCCTAGGATGAATCTCGTTCCTCACACAGCAAGAAAGTGCCAACTCCACACATACAGTGAAAAGAGAAAAAGCCCACAGAAGCTTGGTACTCTTCAAGTTTGTGTGGTATGCAAGGTAATCAAGTGATGGTCTCCTCCGAGTGACCTCAGACCAACTTGAAAGGCTAAAGGGTAGCAGCCTGAATACTTTGCTTAAGATTCGGTCAGATGTAAACATCTTGTAGGCTTTGGCCCTTACCACCATAGTCAGCATACAGGTTGTCATGCCGCAAGCATAAGATATTTCTGAAGACTTCAAGAAAAGTAGTTGCTCAGTTCTTGTCAAAAAAATTACATGGACATCTTTTAGGCTCTGCAGACACCCAAACACAATTATTGAAGTTTCAGTCCTCCCAGTATCTTTCAAATAGTGAGCCGTGAAGTTTCCCTTCATGTCACAAACAACCATGGAACTTCATCTAAGCATCCGTCTCATTTTATCCGTGGCCAGTGTTCATGACTACTTCATCAAAAGATCCTGGTCAAGAATTACATCAACAATAAATTAACAAGGCTCCCTGAAAGCACATTTTCAAAAATGGATCCAAGAGTTCAGGTGAGGAGATGAACATGAAGTAGAACTTTATATCTCGAGGGAGACACAAACACTGCATTCTGCAGAAAGAGCAGCGTATCGGCAGTCATGTTTGGTGGGATTTCTGTTCTTCTGCAGCAAGGCCTGAGCAACATCCACCTATCAAAGAAGCTATGAATTCTGGTGTATGTCAGCGGATTTGTCACTACAATGAAACACAGTAGCCAGACTGATTTAGAAGTCAGCATCAGAAAGTTAGAAGTAAAAGAAATTGGAATGGTTTAGAACCCATGGTGTTCTGACAGAACCTGAAAAAAGAGATCATGCCACTGAGTCTACCCCAGGACACCATCACCCCTCACAAACTACAAAACAGACAAGCGGAGAAAAGGGGAGAAAGGAGGAAATGACACTGCCAAGCTTGTGAGGTACAGGGACAGCATTGCGAGTTTGACTTGTCGTAATGGAAATAACGGGTACGGCAGAAGGATGTGGCAGCTTTTGGGGTGTTGTGGGGCGGTGAGTCAGTAAGGTGAGGATAAATGAAGCGCCTGTGCAGTGTTGTATGCTAGATGCAGTTTCAGAGGCCATTAACAACTGGCCTGGTGCTCAATTGTGTGTCTGCCTTCATGGCATACATTGAATCTAAATCTTTAACAGAGGTCCAAGGAAAATTTTGCATTAAGTTGAATGTGTCTTGGTGAAGAAGAATTCCTTCTCGTAACATGAAATCCATCCATCCATTTTCCAACCCGCTGAATCCGAACACAGGGTCACGGGGGTCTGCTGGAGCCAATCCCAGCCAACACAGGGCACAAGGCAGGAAACAATCCTGGGCAGGGTGCCAACCCACCGCAGGTAACATGAAATGTTTAGATTATTTCAGTCTAGTGTAAATATGAAGGACATGCTTATTGGCCCAGAACTGTAAGAACAGTAGATGACATGGGCTGCAGAGCCTTCAGCAGTCAACACAATTTCTTTCAGTAGCTTTAAACAATTCAGACCATTCTGTTTGCTGAATTCTTGATCAAGAGCTATACTACCATCCATATACAATTCAAATAAAGCATAATGTAATTATCTTAATCTGTTTAATGAAGTAGCCATTCTAGGGTTGAACGCAGAGCCTCAGCACAAGTGGCTGTTCTGTGTGATGCTGGTCACGAATATGAGGTGCTCTTGTTTTAGTTTTCAGATTGCTTATCTGTGTGTGATGTAATTCCTCTACTTTACACAGTATATGAATTTTCTAACTGATAGCATTCCCCATACCTAATTTATTCAATATCCCATTTGACCAGGGTGTGAGTTTCAATGTTCAGCCAAAAACAGGGCCCTAGTGAGACTCCCCCGATTAACATGGAGTTTTTCGCACACGTTGAGCAGCCAAGACTAAACAGTGCTGTGTGATTTCACAGGGTGTTGTGCCATCCGAGAGAATGTCCTCGTGATAGGTTAGGTTAGGTTAGGTTTCTTTATTTAGTCATGTTTACACAGGAAAACATGAAACATGACAAGGTGTGACTTTGAGGTTGTGCTGGGAGCTTCTACTGGATGAGAAGGTTCAAGAAATAAAAAGCCATACTAAGTCCTTTGTCAGGATATGGCCAGGGTTAAAGCCAGAATCTCGTTACTCAAATTTAAAACTAAGGCTGCATTCGAATATTTGAACAATCTGGACAAGAACAGGCCATTCACCCCAACAAAGCTTGCCAGTCCCATCCACGTAATTCTTCCAGAATCACATTGTCAAGTTTTGAAAATTTCAACTGGTAGAACATTTCCAGTGGCTTGCTGCACACATCAAAAGACCTGAGTCTCCTTACCAAGTACAGTCTGCTTTGGCCCTTCATGTACAGAGAGCACCACTGTGTTGTCAGGACAGTCCAGTTTGTTGTTTATGTGAACCACCAGGCACTTGTAGCTTTGCATCACTTCCACATCTTCCCCCTGAATGGTGACTGATGTGAAAGGGTCCTTGGCACATTGGAACTCCACCACCAGTTCCTTTGTCTTGCTGATGCCGAGTTGCAGGTTGTTGTCCCTGTGCCACAAGATGAAGTCCTCCACAACCTACCTGTACTCGTCTTTCATTAATTAGCTGACACTTTTATCCAAACCGACTTCCAAAAGAGGTCAACATAACTGCCTAAACATCGGTCTGAGAACTGCTTGGTAATAAGCGTTACAGGACAATGATACAGACCTGATCACTGCAAGTGAAGAGCTCAGACTAAAATGCAAGCCAGTTACAATTTCTAGGTTATAAAACCCTAACGGCTAATATCACTTAGACTGAAGTGAGTGTTCAAACGCTTCTTAAATGCATGGAGGGAGTTGAATTGGGGTGGGTAGCTAGGAGCTATACACAAAAAGAGTCTGAAATGAAATTTCATACCATGCAAATATGGTGTCACTACATGTCACTCAACAGCAGACCTGAGTGGTCGTGAAGGAGTATAGGACTGCACAAGTTTCTCCACATACAGTATATAGGTGGATTGAATAGTCAAGAATTTGAACTTAATATGTGCCACTATAGTGAGCCAATTAAATACTCTAAAAAGGAGTGCCTTGTTCTCAACTCTGTTGGTTTAACACCAGACATACCACTACATTTTGAATTATCTGCAGCACCTTGGTGACATATGCCGGTAACCCTGCCAGCAAAGGGTTGCAGTAGTCCAACCATGAGAAGACCAAACCCTGGACTGGGAGTTGTGCCGCATACTCAGTCAGAGATGGTCTGATGTTGTACAGAGCGAATCTACAAGACCACTCAAAGACAGTAGTTAGAGAAGGAGGGCTGGTCATTGATCACCACCCGAAGGTGGGTGTTAGCAATAATGAGCCGTGCTGAACAGAAATGGGATAATAAGGAGTTCTGTCTTCGTCAGGATGAGCTGGAGATGATGCTTCTTCACTTAGGTTGAAACATCACTGAGACATGCAGAAATTTTAGCAGATATTGTGTGGTCACAAGTCCCTTCAGCTAAGATTCAGGCTTCTCTGTAAATAAGTGGTGTTGCTGTTTCAAGATGGTACTTGAACAAAAAGCCTTTACTGCAGCCACTTACATTATGCCAAACAGCATCTAGACAAGCCTCAAAACCTCTGGAGTAAAGTCCTTTGGAGTGATGAGACCAAAATTGAACTTTATGGTCACAACCATAAACACAATGTTTGGAGAGGATGAAACAAGGCCCATGACAAAAAGTACATCATCACTACTATAAAGCATGGAGGTGGATCTCGCCTGTATGTCAACTGCAGTGGCTTGTGGGTTTTTCTTGGCATCTCGACAAATGATCCTGGCAGTTGTGGCAGAAATCTCAGTTGGCCTACCTGACTATGGCCTGCTAACAACAGAACCCTTACCTTTCCACTTTTTTTTTTTATCAGAGCCTGACACTACTGACAGGCATTTTCAGATCTCTGGATATCTTTTGATATTCTTTTACTGATTTATACAAATGAACCTTTTCTTGCAGGTCCTTTGACAGTTCTTGTGTTTTCCACATTGGTTGGTATCCAGCAAAGTCAGTGCAGCGCTGCGTGAATTTAAATTGACTCTTAACACATGGACACCGATTACAATCAAAGAAGTTACAAGTCTGGACACTCTCCCTTAATTTGAACCTGTGTGTGTCAATTTGTTACATTATCAGCCCCAACATTCAAGGGTGTGTAAACTTTTTATCAGGCAGATTTGGGTGATTTCAGTTATCATTATGATTTTAAAAGGGCACACCCAATTATGTGATAATAAATTGCCTCCCCTGAGCACACTCCCTAATTAAAAGGAAAGCTTTCTGAATGGTTACTTGTATTTTCCAAATAACGGCCAATATTTCACAAATTCTGCCAGGGTTTGTAAACTAATGCATACCTGTATGCTGATGTATTTCCATATGCCAGCATAAACATCACATGACTTGTCTTGTCATTAGCTGTCTGTTTGTCTTCGGCTCCCAGTGTAGTATCAGAGAAAATGCGGCTTCACCTTCCTGCACTTAAGTGCTGCAATTCATTGTTCTTTTCGTCCTGACATCTGACTTGGCCATTTGTAATTAACGATATTGGCACTACCCAACTCACTTAAAACTAATGCCATTCCAGTGGTGCTTCAGATCATGTAAAGGCTTCCAAAGTCTAGTCCTGTGGTGACTGCACTGCTGCACGGCCCTCAATGTATTCTGAAACAAGCTGCTTAATCCAATTGAGGGCTGCAGGAGGATGGAGCCTATCCTGGCAGCACTGGGTGGATGACGAGAAACAACCCAAGCCAGGGTGCCAATCTGTCATAAGCCTCCTTGCATGGGCCGGTTTAGAATGGTCATTTGACTTTTTTCAGCACACCTAGGAGGGGCAACCAGAAAGCGTGCAGGAAACCTGTCTGTGCACAGGGAGAGCATGGAGACAACAAGTGGGTGCAGGACTTGAACCCTGGACACTGCTAAGAACTGCTCCTAATCTGAAACAAAGACAGTAGGAGGAAACATTTTACTTGTGAGTAAAACGTCTATATAAAATGGTTGATACCTAAAGGCTCTGATGGTATATAAATTGGCAAATAAACATTCCCCGTTAGGTGTATGGTTTGGAAGATGAATTTATGAAAAGCGAATTACACATGGGCGGCACGGTGGTGCAGTGGGTAGCGCTGCTGCCTCGCAGTTGAGAGACCTGGGGACCTGGGTTCGCTTCCCGGGTCCTCCCTGCGTGGAGTTTGCATGTTCTCCCCGTGTCTGCGTGGGTTTCCTCCGGGCGCTCCGGTTTCCTCCCACAGTTCAAAGACATGCAGGTTAGGTGGATTGGTGATTCTAAACTGGCCCTAGTGTGTGCTTGGTGTGTTTGTGTGTGTCCTGCGGTGGGTTGGCACCCTGCCCAGGATTGGTTCCTGCCTTGTGCCCTGTGTTGGCTAGGATTGGCTCCAGCAGACCTCCAGTGGCCCTGTGTTCGGATTCAGCGGGTTGGAAAATGGATGGATGGATGAATTACACATCCCAAGGGAGGAGCTCTTCCTGTACTTCTAAAGCTATAAATGTAACTTTCCTCCTTCGGGTCACACAGTTAGGCAGGAGCCTTGTGATTACAGTCCAGTTCCTTATCCAGTATGCCCCCCCCCCACCCCAGTTATGTGGATGTTTTTTTTTTTTAATTTATCCAAGTCATTGCATTTCGAAATGAATAAGATGGGAGGAGGCAGCAGTGACTTAGAAGAACAGCAAAAGGCTTCAAAGATTAGACAAGGCCCCTGCACTCTGCAGTGCAGCAGCCCACCAATGCACCGAGCACAAGATCTGTGCCTTTGAAAAGCCGCCTTGTGCCACTCTGATAAGATATCTCAGGGACACAGCATCCCGTCATGATTGGCGGAGGGGGCTCTTTAGAAGGCGTCAGGATGTGATCCTGGTCAGCGATAAGACTGATGATCATCCAGAATGCCTGCTGCTGGGAGTTGAGAACAGGAAGCCCACAAGAAGGCGTTGTGATGTGCCTTGAGCTCTTACACTGAAACTGCAACACGGTGCAGGCTACTGCTGGAAACGTTCTGCTGATCAGGTAGGACTTTGGTGCTTCGTAGTGTGACCTGCTGATGCTTTATGAATGGGATGAAAGGTGCCAAGGTGTACTGAGGGTACCGGTGAGGGGGTTTGTGCTTTTTGAAAGACTGCTGTCCAAGGTGCTGTTTCCTTTTTAATTCTTCTTCTCACCAGAGTTTCACTCACACAGTCCATTCTGCTTATCTAAAATATCTTTATAAAGTTATTTATGACAGTGCATATTATAGTCAATAGAGTGCCCTTTTAAGGCCGACCGCTCTTCTTTTATTGTGACAATGTGAATGTTTGCTGCTAGGAGGTTTGGGGCCGTACTGTCTTGGACTCCACTTCTGGTGCTTTGTGTGTTGACCTGAAGAGGAGTTTAGTGAAGCGGCACCCCGGCTTTAGCTGGCAGGGACTCCTGTGAGGAGCGCTGTCACTCTTTACATGACTTAAATACGGACAATCCACTCCGCATCACACTCGGAGCTTGAATTGCCTATTTATGCAAACCTCTGATGGAGGAGTAACTTTCAGAGGAATTCTTAAGGACTGGAAGCTACCAAATATGTTCCTGTTATATAAAAAAGATGATTGTGCTGATGCAAGCAACTATGGGCCAGCAAGCTTAACATCCATCCATCCATCCAGTTTCCAACCCGCTGAATCCGAACACAGGGTCACGGGGGTCTGCTGGAGCCAATCCCAGCCAACACAGGGCACAAGGCAGGAAACAATCCTGGGCAGGGTGCCAACCCACCACAGGACACACACAAACACACCCACACACCAAGCACACACTAAGGCCAATTTAGAATCACCAATCCGCCTAACCTGCATGTCTTTGGAATGTGGGAGGAAACCGGAGCACCCGGAGGAAACCCACGCAGACACGGGGAGAACATGCAAACTCCACGCAGGGAGGACCCGGGAATCGAACCCAGGTCCCTAGATCTCCCAACTGCGAGGCAGCAGCGCTACCCACTGCGCCACCGTGCCGCCCAAGCTTAACATGCATCATGGGTAATTTAAAGGAAGGAATTAATAAAGAAAAAAATGAGCATCACATGTCAAGAACAAGAGTGTTAGCAAATAGTTAGCAGGGGTTCAGACATGGAGGTCGCGTTACATTAACTTGCTGGAGTTCTATCATGAAGCAACAAAAGGATATGACCAGAGAGGTGGATATGATATTACTTATCTTATATATCAGAAAGCTTTTCATAAGGTGCCAAGTGAGAAGTTGGGCATTAAACTAAAAGAAGTGGCAGTTCAGTGTGTATTGTGGAGATGGGTGCAGAATTGGCTCAAACCCAGGAAGCAGAGGATGATGGTGATGGTGAGGGGAGTTTTGTCAGAACTGGTGGTGTACCTCAGAAGTTTAGTGCTGGAGCTGCTACTCTTTTTAATATGCATACATGATCTTGATAAGACTATAATCAATAAACTGGTTGGGTCCACAGATGATACTAAACTAGGTGGCATGGCAAATAATGTAAAATCAGTCAGTGGGGCACTTGGACAGCACACAAGCATGGGCAGATTTGAGGCAGATGAAACTGAATGTAAGTAAATGTAAATTACACGTTACATCTGAATGCATTGTCTGAAATTTGAAAATATGTCTTAGGAGGGACCCAGGGTTTGAGTGCCACGCAGTGTACAGAAGCGATCAAGAAGGCTAACAACAGGCTTGAGTGGAGCACCAACACAAGAGGCCATACAAGAAGAGTCAGAGTCACCTCATTTTCCTGAGGAGGTGGAGGTTGTTTGGTGCATGAAGTCCATTCTTATACGTTTCTTTACCAGTCAGTAGTGACAAGCCCATCTATGTATACAGTAGTGTGCTAGGCAAATGGCATTAGTGCAAGTGATGCCAACAGACTATGTTAAGTGATTAAAAGAAGATTTGTTCAGTCTTGAGAGTCAGGCTGCACTCACTGGAGGAAGCTGCTTAATAATCTGGACAATGACCCTTGGCTAAAGAGAGGAGAACCTTCAGTTTCAGACTAAGACGACTGTGCTGCTCTAAAGATTTAGTTCTTTATAAGGTCAAATCTAACCTTAGCCAAGAGCGACATTTGGGACTGCCAAGTGGGGCGACCACCCCAGGCTCCGTGCCTAAGGGGGCCCCGCTTTTGAGGTCCATGTGTCCTGTTTGAGCGAATTTGTCAAGTTATATTCTCCAGTATATATGTATTTGAGATGCTTCTAAGAGGAACCCTTTTAAAATCTCTCTTTAAGGTCAAATTCTGTACATGTACGTCTTTGAAAACATTCCATAGTCTGAATATTAATGCACAATAACATGTATCGCTAATGATAACTGGTTGACATGACATCAACGTCAGTTATGACTATGACATCCTGCATATCGAGACTCAGAGTATACTTGCAGTTTGGCTGCTTTTCTAGAAGTGGCCCTGCTAATTTCCGTATGACACCGCATCGCATTTCACACTGTCTCCCTAACGGGAGCAGCCGAAAGAAGAAGTGGTATGTCATGAATTATCAATTTTAAATAAATTATATCCTTATATTTTGATAAAGTCCGCGTGTTATCTTGCAGCCATTTAGCTGAATACTGTAATGAGAAAATCGGGTGTATGTTAACATTATTTTATTAAATTCACTTGCAAGTTTATACAGTCCACCCATACCAGTAACAGAGTTTTGACGTAACCGGCCCTGCGTGGGACTGGTCAGCCCTAGGCCCTAAAAACACCTAAGGCCGCCTCTGCCCTCAGCTATCAGACTCTATAATGAGTCACCCCGCAGCCGAGGTCGTCTTGTTACCCGTGTGCTGAACAGTACTGGGCTGGTCAAGCAGACATCTGAACAGACAATACTAAAATGTACACTATACAGTGCCAAAGATGGACAACTAGTACTGCGATATTGTAACTGATACATATGTGCAGTTCTAATCACTTCACACTTGGTGAATATCTATACTTTGTTAATACACTTAAAATTCTTTTTATATGTGTCTTTATATCTTGCTAACATATTTATGATTATGATCATTTTTGTTAAATGTATATTAATGTCTTTTTTATATGCTACTGTAATCCTGCAATATCCTTCAAGATTAATAAAGTTTTATCTATGTACAATATAGTGCCTTTAATATCTATCTATCTATCTATCTATCTATCTATCTATCTATCTATCTATCTATCTACAGTATGTGGAGTACAAGTCTCAGGAGGTTATGATCAAATATACAGTATAACACGCTCGTGAGGCCTCGCCTAGAGTACTGTGTTCAGTTTTGGTCTCCATATTACGAAAAAGACATAGCAGAGAAAGTCCAGAGAACAGCGACTAGACTGATTCCAGGACTATCTATTATGAAGACAGACTGAAGGAGTTAATCCTTTACAGTTTAAGCAAAAGGAGATTAAGAGGTAATGTAAATGAATACTTTAAAATTGTGAAGGGAAATGATACAGTATATCCCAGTTGTTACGTTACAGTAAATTCTTGAATGAATGCAGGGACACAGGTAGAACTTTGTTAAGAGCAAATTTTACACAAATATTAGGAAGTTTTTCTTCACACAGAGAACTATAGACACATGAAATAAGTTACCAAGTAGTGTGGTGGACAGCAGGACTTTAGGGACCTTCAACGTGAGTTGATAGAGAATGTAAAGGATTGGGTTTGGGGAGCTTGTTGAGATGAGCGGCCTGCTCTTTTCAGGGTTGTTCTGATGTTCTAATGAATTCTCGTACTTGCTTGGCGCTGGCTGAGTGGTCTGTAGGCCTCCCCTAGCTGATGTTCATTCTTTATTGTTTCTTAATGGAAGTGTTTCATTACATTTTATATTCATTACCACAAATATTCTAGCCTCACATTTTCTGGGTCGATTTTTTCCATAAGGGGACGCAAAGAGCAGAAGGCCATCCCAGCAACACTGGATGTAAAGCAATAATCAACACTGCTTGGCATGCCAAGGTATAAAGAGTACATGTTTGAAACTGAAATACCCAAGACCACCTACTGTCCTAGCAAGGTGAATACCCAACAGCTGCCTATAATCAAACCCATTTAATCCAGTTTGGGGTTGGACACAAAGCAGGAACCACCCCTGGATGGGACACCAGTAAAAACCCAGTAAAGCAGGTCTCCTCAGCCTGCTTAGACCTTTCTAAATATGACAGCTAGTGGGTGAAGACTCAGTAGCTTGGAACAAAACCAATCATTGGGGTTTAAAATTAGGCTGGTGGGCTTACTGCTTTTATACGAAACACTGAGGTGACAATAAAGGGCACGGCAGGTTCCAGCTTCTCCCACACTTTTAACAATGCTTTAAGGTTCCTTAATGGCATTTTATGGCTCTTTACTGGGTTGTGTGGTTCCTTGCAGAACCTTTGCTTGACAAAGCACCATTTCATTCTGTGGAAAGGTTCTTTGCATATAAAGTTGGTTCTTTGTGCTTTCAAAAACATCCTAATATGCAGAAAAATAAGCTGGATTTTTTAAATTCACGGTAGACTATCTAGTAGGACTCTAACAGGTTGAGAGAACCTGAACTATGCCTGTGATATTGTGTGCAGTAGGCATCCTTTTAAAATCAGGAATCGACTGGTGTTTCACAAATCTGTTACCGTATTTTCCTGATTATTTACAGCACGGAGCCTGTTACTGATCTAAATAAATAAAGGCTATTTCTAGAACACTCATGTGGATTGGTCTTTCGGCAACCAAAAATGGTTCACCTATGGTATCGCTCCGAAGAACCACTCTGGCCCCTTTAATTTTAAGAGCACATCAGGGGCTTTAAAACATACATACGAACATAAGAAAGCTGGCAAACAAGAGAAGACCATTCCATCCATCAGGCTTGTGTGTTTGGCTAATAGCTAAGCTGTCGTAATATCTCATCCAGATTCTTCTTAAAGTTTGTCATCTCTTTGTATAAAGAAGTGTTTCCCGGCTTCAGTCCTAAATGCACTTCCCTGTAATTCCCACTGGTATCCTCGAGTATGTAATTCACCATTTAGTTGGAGGAATTCTGCGGGATCAATGCTTTTGAGTATTTTGAAGACTTGGATTAGGTCCCCCCAACAGTCTCCTCTGCCTGAGACTACACAGGTTTAGTTCTCTTAGTCCTTCTTTGTCTGACGTGTCCTTAAATCTGGGGATGTACCTGGCTGCTTCAAATGTTGATGTGCTTTCTTGTACTGTGGTGACCAGAACTGCACTCATAAAGGCGTCTCACTAGTTTATTATACAGTCAGTCCCTTGACGTCTATTCAACAGTTTTTATGATACAACCGAACATTTTATTTGACTTTTTATTTGCTTCTGAACATTGCTTAGATGAAGAGAACATTACGACAACATAAACCCTTAAATCCATTTCAGAGATTTAGGACAGTGTCTAAACCATAAGCAATACTTTCATTGTAACTGGTGACCATACGCTCCATTTCCAACCGTGTGACACAAATGATGACTGTGGAGCCAGTGTGTAGGTGAACCTATTTCACTGCTGGTCAAAATTTGTGTCACATATTGCATGTCCAACGGGGAAAAATATAAAGTGGCCTCCCGAAGTACAACATTTTCCTAAAATCGAAAGCAGAGCTTCACCGTGTGCTTGTGTCAGCTTACGCACAAACAGGCAGACACATACAGCGCCTATTTAATTTTACGTTATTTTTTCCAAATACAAATAAATGGCAAAAAATTCGTATGAAATAAATATTCGTAAAAATCCACAATTTGTGCTTATCCGAAAATCGTATTCAGATTTGGCTCCACCCCTACATTACAGGGTAAGGCAAACGTTTAATCTGGACCAAAACCAGATCGAGAATGTCACCTAAAATTGAACTAGCTCACGTTCAAATTCTTCACTTGCAAATACGTTACGTTAAGTTCACCGAGCTTGATCAATGAGTGCGCTCTGTTGAACTCGTTCATGCACAGCACTGAGTGTCTACCATCTTGTATTTATAATTGATGTTCCTGTTGCCCTCCACGTGTCGCACTTTGCACTTTTCTACATTAGACCTCATGTTCCTGGTGTTCACCCAGTCCTGAGGCTTGTCCGGGTCTTTTTGAATTGTGTTGCTGTCTCCTCAGTGTCTGCCATTCTCCCAATTTTAGTATAATTTGTGAATTTCAAAACTTTACCAGTTATACCAGTATCAGTGTCATCAATATAAATCATAAAAAGTGAAGGTCCAAGGACAGACCCCCGAGGGGCTCCATTGATGACCTCACTCCAAGTGGAGACTTGCTTAAGCTCAGTATAGTATAAGAATTCTTCAGCACCAAAGTCGAGTAAAGCCAAACACATGGAGAATGCCATGGCCTTGGAAATGTATATATAGAGTAGACATGTTTGTTTGTTTTTATGTAAGGTTTTTATATGTAATATTTATTATTTAATTTTAATTATCTGTGTTGATGGAGTGGTCACATGCATTCTTAAAATGAATTTTCTCTTTTGGGGATAATAATGTTATATATTTTAAGAGGGTAAAGGGACATACTTGATACCAGAGGGGGTCCTTATCAGCGAGGGGCTGTACTCACCGCGACCTTTCTATGTGGCGACATTTAAAAGATGGCTACCTGCCTTTGGATCAAAACACAGTCTGACTGAAGGGCCTTAGTTCAAGGGCCTCACCTCAGGGGATTCTCTAGTGATGAGGGGAAGACTGAAACCGGGGATCCCCCCAATGAAATGTGCTGCCTGTCCCTACACTGATGTGAGTTGCTGTAGTTCTCCTTGTGTTGGACATTAAATGAGGAGAGGAGGAGAGGCTGGAAGCATACACTGATAGAACAGACCACCTGGATTGGGGTCCGAGTGCAGCGGGTGACACCATTAAATGTTGCTCTGGCTCTTTGTGTCTTCAAATTTAAATTAAACATTTAAAATAAATGGATGGATTCATTTTGAAGGGTAATGTAATATTGTGTATTCATTACTCTGAAAGGCGCTATACAAACTAAATACTTGGACTGGAGGTCCTAAGGCTGACAATTCCGTGTGACTTCAGTTCACTTTCTGTGCCTTTGTATGAATATCTCACTGTCACGAGCCTCACGTCACATCTCGTCAACTGTGTGACACGGGAAGCTACCTGCTGAAGTCTTCTTGGAGGTCCATTCAGGGCCAGGCCAATAATAGACCCCCAGGGCATTGTGACAGATAAAGGCTGTTTCTCCCACCTTGTCGCGCCTTTCCTGTTGTTGTCACATAATCCTGCTGAGCCACTCAAACTGCTGCTCTTTTGTTCCTCCTTCCCCACTTAATGTTGTCTCGTGACTTTTGATGCCATTGTTGTTTTCATGCCTCTGACTCAGCAGAAGTTTCTTTGAACTTTTTCAGCCCGATCTGCGGTATGCTATTTCACCCTTTCTTTTATGCCCCCCTTTATTTTCATGCATTTTCTGCCGCTGCTTTTCCTGCTTTTACACTTCACTACGGGCATCACTTGGCCTCAGTGGTGACTGATTGCTCTTCCTGCACTGATAAGCAGTTCCTTCCATTCTCTTCTCAGCTCCTCTGTTTTGAATTGCAGCTTCTAATAATGTTAACCGGATGAGATGTTATATAAAACAAATTCAGAGCTGCTGTGAATGCCTTGAAGTCAGTGATAAATAGCGTGGTGTGTGCTCGAGTTCACAGTGTTTAAGACTAGGCCCACCATTATCTGATAGCACATGTCTGTCCATCCATTATCAAGCAGGATCCATTCCATGGTCACAAGAGCTGGTGGTCTGAGTGCAAAGCTGGTGAGGGCCAGTGCTGCCCTGAAAACACAGGTGCTGTCCTTGGATATGTGTCTATAAGCTTCACTTACTTTTAAAATTGTAATAAGAAATAATAATATTAATACATTTTATTTATATAGCACCATTCTCAAGGAGCTTCATAGAGTCTTTGTAATTGTAGAGTATGAATCTTGCCTCATCCACACACACACAAATACAAATACACAGCACATATATAGATACACAAACACACATATATAGATAGATATGTATACACACATACATATACAGTAATCCCTTGCTGTATCGCGCTTCGACTTTCGCAGCTTCACTCTATCGTGGATTTTTCATGTAAGCATATCTAAATATATAACGCGGATTTTCCGCTGCTTCGCAGGATTCTGCGGACAATGGGTCTTTTTACTTCTGGTACATGCTTCCTCAGTTGGTTTGCCCAGTTGATTTCATACAAGGGACGCTATTGGCGGATGGCTGAGAAGCTACCCAATCAGAGCACGCAGTTAAATTCCTGTGTGCTGATTGGCTCAGTGACGGAGCACAGAATTTGATTCCGCTGCGTTAACCAGGAAGTCTCGTCTCGCTCATTCAGCATCAATGTGCTCCTGCTACTGCTTCAGGGGCCGTGTCCAAGCGCCAATGGAAGATACTAACGATTTCCGAAAAGGTAAAAGTTTTGGATATGTTGAAGGAAGGGAACAGCTACACCGCTGTAGGACGCCATTACGGCATCAATGAGTCCACGATTCTTTTTTATTTAAAAAGGAGGAAAAGAATATAAGATCTACGGCCGCAGTGTCCTTTAACCAGGGCGCAAAATGAGTTGTAAGTGAATGTAATAAGGCGGTAGTCCGGATGGAATCTGCTTTAGGGATTTGGATTGAAGACTGCCGGAAGAAGAACAATGGTGGTGCAACACAGTCGCCTAAAGAGGCTCCTTTAGAAGAGCTGTAACGCTCTCTTTTGTTGTGCAGTAAAATTAAACTAATCGGACAAGTCGTAGTGTCATTGTTGGTGAGTAACATAATTAATTTTCTACGTACAGTACTTATTACATGTACATAGTTTAGTATCACTGCACACACATTTTACTGTATACAATTTTTCTTGCATTGTACGTATTTATTGCTGGTGGCCTGTCTGTCGTAATGGCTGTAACATATGTGATATTGGAGACGCTCGATATCTTTAAAATAATATTTAGGTTTTACTGTAAATAAACAAACAGTGTGTTTACATACATAATTTCAATGAATCTTACCTAATATCTAAGAATACAAATGGTTTATGCTGTATAATTGTGCAGGAAATGTTTATGAGTGTGGGAGAGTTTATAAGGGCTTAAAATATATAAAAATAACCATATGAACATATGGTTTTTACTTCGCGGATTTTCACCTTTCGCGGGGGGCTCTGGAACGCAACCCCCGCGATTGAGGAGGGATTACTGCATTCAAATATTTATATACAGTATATATATATATAATATACACTTATACAGTACCTATACAGATACACACATCCACACTCACACGCATACAGTATATACAAATATATACATACACATATACAGTACACATACAGATACACACACTCATATATACAGTATATAGATATTGATATAGATATATATATATCCATCCATCCATTTTCCAATCCGCTGAATCTGAACACAGGGTCACGGGGGTCTGCTGGAGCCAATCCCAGCCAACACAGGGCACAAGGCAGGAACCAATCCCGGGCAGGGTGCCAACCCACCGCAGGACACACACAAACACACCCACACACCAAGCACACACACTAGGGCTAATTTAGAATCACCAATCCGCCTAACCAGCATGTCTTTGGACTGTGGGAGGAAACCGGAGCACCCGGAGGAAACCCACGCAGACACGGGGAGAACATGCAAACTCCACACAGGGAGGACCCGGGAAGTGAACCCAGGTCCCCAGGTCTCCCAACTGTGAGGCAGCAGTGCTACCCACTGTGCCACCATGCCGCCTATATATATATATATATATATATATATATATACACACACACACATACAAATATACAGCACATATATAGATTATATTTTCAAATATATATATGTATACACACACACACATATATATATACAAAAAAAAAATATATATATACTGTATATATCTATTTTAAAAAATACTTGCTACAAGACGAAATCTTTTGAAGAGAGACAGAGAGACACTTTCACGTCCCGCAATGCGGTCAAGTCACATGACACACATGCAGAGCAGGTTAGAGTTAATGGAAGTAGGAAAATTCGAATGTCTCAAAAAAATAAGAGTAAAGATCGAATTAGCACAAACAAACGGAAAATATTACTGAAATGATGGAACAACGAAAAGAGATTGAATAGTGTTTGAGGATGTCGGGGGGAGAAGAGAGACAAGGCAGTGAGACAAAAGGACAGCTGCTGTACAGGCTTTTAAACGTTCAAAGCGTGAAAAGCAGATCACGTGGCATGGCAGCAGCAGCAATCCAACAGCTGATCGAGCAAAGAGGAGGTTGAAAAAAAACTGCATTTGTCTCCTATTGTATCACCGATTAAGAGGGGTTTCGGAAGAGAGACCATGTCTTCTTGCGGTGTGTTCAGCCCCCCTAATCACAATGGCACATAGCACTGGTGGTGGTGGGTGGGGTTGATGAGCAAAGTGAGCAAGGGGCAAAGCCCCCTAATATGTACAGTGCATATACAGTAAACCCTCGTTTATCACGGTTAATCTGTTCCAGACTCTACCGCGATAAACGAATTTCCGCAAAGTAGGATTCTTTATTTATAAATCGAATATTTTCGCAGTTAGAGCATAGAAAACCTGTTTACAGCCTTCTAAATACATTTTTTAACATTATTAGAGCCCTCTAGACATGAAATAACACCCTTTAGTCAAAAGTTTAAACTGTGCTCCATGACAAGACAGAGATGACAGTTCCGTCTCACAATTAAAAGAATGCAAACATATCTTCCTCTTCAAAGGAGTGCACGTCAGGAGCAGAGAATGTCAGAGAGATAGAGAGAAAAAAGCAAACAATCAAAAATCAATAGGGCTATTCGGGCTTTCAAGTATGCGAATCACTACGTGGGAAGCATACTGTATATCATTGAGGAGTTTTATTTAATATGTAATACGTGCTCTGATTGGGTAGCTTCTCAGCCATCTGCCAATAGCATCCCTTCTATGAAATCAACTGGGCAAACCAACTGAGGAAGCATGTACTAGAAATTAAAAGACCCATTGTCCGCAGAAATCCACGAACCAGCAAAAAATCCATGATATATATTTATATATGATTACATTTAAAATCCGCGATGGAGTGAAGCCGCAAAAGTCGAAGTGCGACATAGCGAGGGATCACTGTATAAACTTATAGAGTACATATATAGACATATATATATATATATGTATATACACACACACACATATATACATATATATATATATATATATACAGTATATACACACACATATACTGTACATTTATAGATTAACACACACAGGAACAGAGATGGACGCAGTCTTCATTAGTCAAAATAAGAATCCATGGGTTTGAGAATCGTAGAGGCCTTGGCCGATTCAGTATTAGCCAGTTGTTGAGTGATGCTGTGGAGCACACTGCCAGTTCTTCTGTCATTTTTTCTTCAAAGTGGTTGGTCAGCTATCAGTTGAGTGAATTTCACTTCATTCTGAAAATTCTCCCTGTAATTGTTTTTTCCCTCCTTGTATTTCAGAAGCCAGCAAAATGAAAGCAAGTCTCTTCCTTTGCACCCTTCTCCTAATGCCTCCACCCCTGCCAACAAATAAAAGCTGTACAAGTGACAAGGACCCTGACAACAGAGCTAGAGTGACCTGTGTAAAGGGTGGGTTAACAGCAGTGCCCAGTTCCCTGCCAGACACCACAGAGGTCCTGATCCTACACTTCAACAGTTTCACCACCATTTCTTGGGAGGTGTTTGCTGGCTTTCCTCAGCTGTTTGAGCTGGACCTTTCCCATAATCATATTAGTTTATTGGAGAAGGGGAATCCTCCATCTGTTGGGCCCGGTGATGGTGGGGTCAGCTCTTGGAATCTTGGAAAGCTTGCCAAACTACACTTGGTTAACAACAGCATCTCCACCTTGGCTGAAGATATCTTCCAGCCTTTCCCAAACCTGATGGAACTCTTCCTCTCAGGCAACAAAATTAAGATATTCCCGGAGCAGATCTTTAATGGTTTGAATATGCTGGAAAAGTTGGACATCTCCTCCAATTCAATTAAGGTTCTGCCAGCTGATCTAATCAATCATTTACCAAAGCTAAAACACTTTGATGTGCAAGACAACCAAATGCAAATCCTCCCTGATGGTTTCTTCCCAGATCGGGAAATTCCCTATGTATTCCTGGGAGGAAACCACTGGTTCTGCAGTTGTAAGATGGAGTACTTGAGAAATTGGGTGGAAGAGCAGTCCCATAACATTTACATGTTAACTAATGGCTCGATTGAAAATAGCCCAGAGAGTGTGTTCTGCTCTGGACCAGCACGTTTACAAAAACATGAAGTACAGAATTTAGAGAATAGTGACATCTGTCCAGCTGATGACATAGTAGAACCATTTGCTACTACTACACAGTTCTTTCCAACAAGTTTTGAAACTCCTTCAATCATTCCAAATTTAACAACTGAAATAAAAACGACGAGGAATGACACCACTGCTATCAGTATGGCACCTTCTTCCTCAGCGACCTCCCCTAGCATGTCTACTTTGAGACATGTCACCAGTACTTTGATACAAACTTCTTCTTTTGTACCTTCAGAAGAGACTTCCCAACCCAACATCAGTGATTTTTTGCCACCCTCTACGGCCACATCAGCTCCTTCACAGGAGACCCCCTTCTCAACTGTTGCTTCCCTACACCCATTCCATACGACAAAATCAGGATTCCTAGTAGAAACCTCCCACTATCCTGTTACCACCATGGTAACTGTCCTTTCTAGTGTCATGAACACCACCGAGCTAGACTATATCTGGGATATTGCAGGAGGTCACCAAGAGAGAAGAAGCACCTCTCACAAGGAAAACCCCGTTGTCCTTTTCTGTCTGCTGCTCTTCAGCTGGTGCTTAGCCTCTTGCCTCCTCCTTATAGTCTCCACCTGCCTTCTTCTGTACTGGATATGGCGGCTGTACTTCAAGTTCTACAGGCCTGCTAAGAAGCTCCTGCTTAAACCACCAAACGTCCGACTGATCCGGTACAGCACACTTCTGAGAAACGAAGAAGGAAAGTCCACCTCCTGGTTAAATGACACACTAGAGCACCCAAGAATAGAGGAGGCTGATTTTTGTGAACCTGAAGATCTTTGCTCTTCCAACGAAGTGGGAAGAATGTCCTCCATCAGTCTGAATGAGGGCCTCGAGGGCTCTGCTTTCTAGCTTTGTTGAACTGCAGAAGCACACGGCTGATTCGAAACATCTAGTCTTATAAATAATTTTGTATATTATTTTTAAACTTCGGATCCTCCCTGCATGGAGTATGCATGTTCTCCCCGTGTCTGCGTGGGTTTCCTTCCACTGTCCAAAGACATGCAGGTTAGGTGCATTGGCGATTCTAAATTGTCCCTAGTGTGTGCTTCCAACAGAATTGTAGTCTTGCAACACTGCATTCATACGTATTAATCAGTCCCACTTTTATATAAGACATCGAATGTAAAGTTCTGAGCTCGGCCCGAGTCCTTCCTCTCAGTTCTTGTGTCTTTCCTTTCTGATTGGCCGGATCACAAATGCGGCAGCAACATGCCAAGAAGGAAGCTGAACTGAAGGCTTTGTCATAAACTGGAAGTGCAGTGATGGTGCACCACTGAAGGGTTGGTTAGTTAGTTAGTTAGTTAGGTAGGTAGACTTTATGATCCAAAAGGGAAATTTGTTTGAAGCAGGGAAGTACAAAACTCAGGACAAGTTACACAGATACAAGAAAATAAGCAAAGGCCCAGCAACTAACGACCAGTGTTGTCATAAGTTCACACACTCAAGATTAGTCCTTTAACAGGACACCAGATAATCATTCTCAATTTAACATTTAGCAGCATCCCTACAAGTAACACAATTTCAAATGTTTATAAATTCCTGGAATAAAAGAGTTTTTACTGTTCTGTTGCTCTTTACTCTCAGAAACCTAAATCTGCAGCCGGATGGCAACAACTGGAAATTGAAGGAAAGAGGATGGTGACGGTCTGACAGAACTGAGTCGGCCTTCTTTCTAACCAGTTTGTGACACGGCTCAGTGACAGGGGTCTGCTGTGAACCAGTAATTTTACTGATGATTTTTACAATGTTCTTAATGCTGAAGTTGCCAAACCAGCACATAAAAGCAAATGTAACAACAGATTCAGTTAAGGATTATTATAAAAAGTGGCCATATAGCTTTATCTACTTTAAAACAGTTGAGTTGCCCAAGAATGAAAAGCCGTGTCTGCCCCTTCCTACAAATGTGTTCTGTGTTAAGATCAAAGTTTAGCCTGTTATCAGTGATTGTCCCCCTTCTCCATTGTGTCCCATTTAATTCAAGTTAAGACAGTGGAAGAAGGGCAGCACCTGAGATCTATAGCCGTCTCCTTGGTCTTAGACAAATTTAGCTGTACAAAGGAACAATCGCACCTCTGAATAAAGTCATCAACAACAGGTCCATGGCTGTCCTCCTTGTAGAAGACTCACAATGAGAGAGCCATCTGCACATTTCAGGATATGTCTGTCCTCGTGTGGACTCCTGCAGTTATTGGTGTATAGGATGAGCAAAAGAGGAGATGGACAGCAACCGTGGGGGTACTGATAGATATGCTCAGGTTATTAGAAAAACAGATATCAGCACTCACGTTTTGTGTTGTTAGTTGAAAAGTCCAGAATCCACCCCACCAAGTTAGGATCCGAACAGAGCTGATCATTCGGTGTATCAACTAAAATGTGACACTGGATTGTATTAAAAGCTGAAAAGAAAACTGCAAACAACAATCTTGTGTGGTTTTTTGGTCCTTCCAAGAGTTCATACAGTAAAGTTAGAGGTGTTGCTGCGGTGTCCTCCACCCTCCTTTTTGCTCATCATAGGCCTGAGATTAATCAACCTCACAAAGTATTTAATGACATGAGAGATTAATGCCACCGCTCTGCACTCACTTAATGCCATGGAGTTTGTGGCTTTTTACTAATTGAGTAACAGTTGCCTGTTGTCATAGGTTGGGGACTTCCTGTAAATCCAGAGACATCTCAGATACGGAGTGGAATATTGGAAATTGTGAAGCATCTGCACATATACATTGGAAACAAAAAAAGACGTTCAGCTGTGCCCAGAGCCACAACTACAAAAAATGGAGCAAACCAATCCAATTGCAGCTGCTGCGTGGCACTGCCAATGTGGGACTCTGCAAGTGCAGTGACCTACAGTAGATTTGGTTTACTAGTTGGTGGCTCTTTGCTCGTTTTTTTGTTTATGATACTCGTTCTGTCTGATTTTTTTGCTGTTTGAGGCATGGTGGAGCAGTGGTTAGCTCTGCTGTCTCAAATATTTGGCCACAATATTTGGTCCAGCATAACTGGCTGAGTTTTCCCCAGCACTCAGGGACACTTAAAAAACTACTGCTCTATTATAATCCACTGAAAAATATAACAGAAGTTGAGCTTAAGAAACAGAAAGAAAAACTGTTTTTACTCTCTGTAAGACACAATTAACACAGAACTGGCAGGAGGTCAAACAAAGACAGACAACTGTAATAAAGTCCAGAAAAGAAAAGAAAAAAGGAAAACTAACAGCAAAATGACTGAGAGTGCTCTCCACTTACTCTATTTTATCACCTCTGGTCTCATGTATGGTTCCAGATGACTAGATCTGAACCTGGGTGTCTGTGTGGAGTTTTTCTCCAGTATCCCAAAGACGTTCAGATGAGGTTAATAAGCACCCAACAACTAACACTTGGTGAGGTGAGCATCCCCAGCAACAAATTGATGCTCATTCCAGAATCCGCTCCTGGTTTGTTTCCAGTGCTGTTGGAATAACTCCTGCCTGTTGTGACACTGCACTGGGCAAAGCAGGTACAAATAATGGATGGATGAACGATATTATGTGACCTAAGTATAATAGATTGATAGATAGAACTTTATTGTCCTTAGGGAGAAATTTGGCCTTTTACAGAAGTTCTTAGAAAAAAAAAAATGAATATATTAATACAAACACACACACACACACACACACACACACACACACACACACACACACACACTGTGGTCAGAACACACATCTGAAGGAATAAAAAAGGAAGAAAACTTCGGAGTTAAATGTCCCAGTGAGGCATTACACAGGCATACTGCCATCCGTATAAAGGAGCACTACCAGTGTTTCTTCACACACTTCTGCTGAAAGTACTCAATGTTAGTGTGTCAGAGAGAGGATGTGCATCATTGTTTATAATGACACTCAGTTTTGTTTTCCTTCTCTTCTTTGCTACTACCGCCACAGGGTCCAAAGTGCATACCGTACGTAACTGATCCTGCCCTTTATAATTTGCTTGTTGATTCGGCAGGCCTTTCTTGAAGTGATGTTACCAGCACAACACAACACTGCTTGGAACATCACACTGGCCATAACTGAGTTGTAGAATATGTGAAGGACACCATCTCCTAAGAAAAAGAACATCCCTTGCGTATATGGCTCCTCTGTGTTTCAACACCAGTTGAAGCTGTCATTGATGTGGACCCCAAAGTAAATGTACAAGTACACCACCTCTACATAGTGATTGGACATGGAGGCTCTATGGTACGCATATGAGAAGAGGGCCTGGGATGGAACTCAAGATCACACCTGGCAATTTGACTGGGTCCATTACACCCTTCTGCAAAATAAATACTGAGAAGACACCATGTTTCAAGGGAAAATAACACAGGGGTGATTAGGATTTGTGATGCAACATTGTAGGGATTAAACTCATATTCTTTCCCCATTAAGAGTTTATAGTATTCACAGTATATAGGGGGGTTACGGTGTCAGAAAAGATGATAGATAAAGATTATAGATTAATAAAGTATCTATTAATAGACTTCTTATCTGGAATATTCACTTGTATAAATAGAATTCCTGTTTTTTGTTTATAACAATACATTCACTTAGAAACGATCACAAAAAATTATTGTATGGTATATGTAAATCAATGACATCAAGAAATATTAACAGGCACAGAGTGAATCTTCAGTATTTCAGTGACTCTTTAGAATACAAAGTACAAGATACTATAAAACAAGTATTTCTATATGTTCCATAACTATAAATATGTTAACTACTCTGTAAATATTTCATTTAAAAAAAAAAAAATAAAACACACACACACACAAGCAAATCATCCACAGGCCTGTGGCCCTCATCACCACCAGGAGTAGGGGGTGCCAAGATGTTTTCACACTGGAGAGCACCGTCACCTGCCTCAGCACACCCCTAACATTACATATTGTCTGATGTGGCGATTCCAGAGTTCAAACACCAACCACCCTGGCCCAGGTGCCAAGTCTTTGCCAGGCCACTGATGCTGTATTAGCACTCGGTTTTGGTTTCTGTTCAAAACCTGATTGCAACATGTAATTATGAAGACATGGCCAGCAGAATGCGACAAAAACCAAATTGATTTGTCCACTGGTGAAGTCAGGCGAAACAGCCCTGGAGCAGTTTTCAAAATAAGGTTAATCATGGCATGGATGCAGTATGGCGATGCCTTTTTGGGAATACTAAGTTGGCAGATTTCACAGCTGTCAAACAGTGCAAATGATCCGCAAGGAAAAATTAAAATTGAGACAATGCTCTTTCCAAATAACTGCATGACAGGCTGTGACAAAAAAAACTTGGTTGTTCATCTACTAATTATAAACTGTAAACACGATTAAAAAACACTACATCCAAATCTACTGTAATAAATTTTAGTATCTAGTCCAAACAGATTTTATTTTATGAATGTAATTAAGGATTACTGCAGCAAAGCCGTCATATTTTAATAAGCAAACCAAGCCCCAACTTCTCATCTCCACACACAACTGAGTAAAGCATACTAGTTAGGATTACAAGCAGCATCTCTGGCTCATTACAAAGGAATTAAAACCAAAACACAAAAGAGGCTGAATTAGTATTTAACTACTTTATTTTTACTTGTTTACAATTGATTAAAACATTCAAATGTATCACAAGTGCTAGCTGAAGTTGTAGAAAGGTTATGTGACTGAGCCAATTCTTTTATGCTAAACAGGACTTCTCAAGACCTGGGGAACTTGGGCAGATTATTGCCTAAGATAACTCTTTTTTCTACACCATCTTCATTAATGGCAGCTAACCTAATTACACCTCCACTGGAGCCATCACGTTCCATAGCCAAGGAAAGTGCTGAAAGTGAGAAAAACAGGGGGGAAAAAATAAAAACAATGAAGATGCAAGAAGACAACAATCAGTATTGTTTCAGTTCTCTAATACAAGCTTCCAACTACATTTTAATATTTTTATAAAATGCCAATATTCCTCAAAAGTAGCTTTAATTAATCAATAAATCAATTTTAATCTATTTGTCAAGAATTTACCATTGGCAGCGAACTCCAGACACTCATCTTTTGACATCCCACTGCGATATGATGCATCCACGTATCCATATATGTAGGAACTTCCTGATCCTCCAACTGAGAAGGGCTGTCTGACCATCATCCCTCCCATAGGCACTGTGTATACCTGTAAAGAACAAACAGGCGCACACATCACCACCAAATAAATTGAAGACCCCTTCAAATCTTTTGCTAAATAGCTAATGACTTCTCAAATCAGTTTACTGACGCATAAAATATTTTACACACTGCAATTTGACATTAATCTGTCCTAACATAAGGAACAACTACCAAGAGATATTGTGAAACTGTCCACAACAGAGAAAATGTTTAAGTTGTTTTGTTATTTTTTTGACTTAACTGGATATGATGGAAAAATAATCTTAATATATAATTCGCCTGCCTCCTCACTCACTCACTCACGTCCGTCCAAAGCTGAATGCGCAGTCGCCCGAAAAACCTTACAAGACCGACATCCAACCCCAACATCGCGGCAGGCGGCAGATTTACTGCCGCAAAAATTCAAAGAGAAAGGCGACTTCGATTAAAGCTCTTAGAGGCCTGAAAGGTGATTTCGACTACAGCTCGAGGCCTAATTACGCATTCTGATTCAATTACGCATTCATTCAATACACCTATATCAGGTTTGTGGTGCTTATACTTATTACTATTCCATATTGTACTGGAACATTCATCATTCAATATTATACTATAGGCCTGGAAAATTCATCAACTAACAGTACAAGCCTGTACAGTAATGAGTAAAGCGGACTACAATCATTACAAAACAACTTCTTCGTTACTTAGTATTTGTTCTTCATACACTGCTGACACAAACTCGTGCCAGTTTCATCTTACATTGTCGAAACGGGCTCTTTGTCTAGTTTGAAATAAATCACATTCATCCCCTTTCATTTAAATATGGCATGTTTCATACTGAAAGTGTCCTAGCCTGTACAGAGTGAGAAACAGTACACAAATACATTGATTTGAAAGGAAATAAAAAATGACATTGTTTTCCAAAAATATCCAAAAACAAAACACAGGAGATACAGGTAACAATTCAGACATTGGCTGTCAAAAGGAAAAAAATGCTTCCTTGGAAAGAACAAACATCAGGATGTTCAGAGTAATTATTAACTATTTCCAGCTAAAAACATAGACATGGAGTATAATAATCAGTAAAGGTTATTGATTACCTGCCCACCAAGTCTTTTGTCCCATCCAGCAACTATGATCCCAGCCATCAACTCCTCTCGGTACTTGTAGCACATATCCTTGAAGAGATTGGCAGCAGTCTGGACAAGTGGTGGCTCATCAAGCTCAATGCTAAGTATAAGATGGTGGAAGGGAGGGGTACAATAAGACCAAAAATATCAGGTCAAAGTATATATCAAGTACCTTCATAATGCAAACAAACATAGCCACAGCTGACAAAGTTTTAAACAGAAATGGTCACAAGCTTTTCAGAATGTCTACCTGACCTCGAGAATCTTTCACCTCTTTATTATTAAAAAAGAAAAAAAATTGTCAGCCTCTGACTGTACAGTTATTGTGCTATAACTAAATTACACTGGTAGAAGGTGATCCTTTATGTCAACTTAGATAGCTGCATTGCTCCTTGTTTTGTCATCTGGGTGTCAAGTATCTTTTTGGTTTCAAAATTTTTTTTAAACAGAAGATTCAAAATTTCATCATAGAAGTGGATTTTCTTAAGTGCAACTTGGCAGAAAAGTACATGAAGACAGAATGTGTGTATACATCAATAAAAGGTGGCTGTTTCAATGACCACAAAAATTTGGGAACGTTCTTATTTGTTTGGTTTATGTACTACCAGATGGTAGGGCTACAAGAGCCACATCTTTGGTAGTGGATTGTATGTATGGGCAATTAATTGTATTTGAACAATATACTAAACTAGGGGGCTCTGCTCCCTGCTCACTTCGCTCGCCCACCCCCGGGTTTGGTTTACCAGATATAAAATTTAAAGAGATTGTTATTTTCATGGGAATTGTTACATATGCATTATTTACACTTTTACTTTAAAAGTTTTGTAAAAACAATATTGTACTTGTCCTTTATTTCTGGCCCGGACGTGGTTAAATCTCTTTCTCGCAGGACGTATAATGCTGCTCGCATTGTGAATGGGGGGTGGCTGAACGCACGCTAAGGAGACAGGCTGGATCATCGGCTGGCTTATTGCTGCTACTGGCAAGCGGCATATTCTGCTTGTTGTTGTTTTAAGAGCTGGGAGCACATGAAGTGTGTCTGCCAAAATCATTCCAACAACTGCTAGGTTAGATGTCCGTGAACTTGTTATAATTGTTGTCTCACTGCCTTGTCTTGTGTGACATTGAAGTGTCTCTCGCGGGATGTCAAATTGTCTTCCGAGAAGATCATGTCTTGTCTCCCTTCCAAGGTTTTTTTTTTTTTTTTTTAATAATAGAGAGATGTGCAACCATTTACAGGGTGCGCACAAAGTCTGTATACCCCTATCTTTAGGAGCATTTACAGGAATAACCATGACAATTTGGTTCGTGTGGACATCAGCCCAAGTCTTCCCGGTATTTCGAGGTGTGTTTCCGACATCCTGTCTGGTGCTGCCACCTGCTGCCGTTCAAGAAATCGCAACAACGTGGCGGTTGTTCCAAGACGAAGCAATGGGCGACACAAGTGTTTTCACGATTGAGGAGTGTTTTGTGGCCACTGTGTGGGTTCATGAGCAGCCCGTTACTGGGATATCGATCAAAAATGTCATGGATGACTTTGTTGTGCGTTTTGGGAAGGCATCGCCGACAAAGAGGACGTTGTTGCAGTGGGAGAAGAAGGCTTTTGCCACGGGCAGTGTCCGAGATGCACCGCGAAGTGGAAGACCACCCACATGGCATGAAACATGTGCAGATGTGGCAGAGTCTGTCCAACAATCCCCAATGAAATCCACTTGTAAAAGTGCTGCTGAGTTGGGAATAGCAGAATCGACAATGCGAAAACACATCAAACAGGACTTGCAAATGAAATGTTGGCGTCCATTGCCCGTTAACGAGTTATCAGTTGCTGACTTGGACAGACGTCAGGAAGCTTGTGATCTGATGCTGCACCAATTTCCAACAAATGCTGAGAAGGAAAAGGTTATGTTCTCTGACAAGTGCGAGATTTATCGCAGCTCCCGCAATCAAAACGTGTTTTTCTTTGAAGAATTTGAGCATACCTCACCACATGTGATGATCTGGGCCAGAATGACAACACAGCATTTGTTTGGCCCTTATTTTTTTGATGGTTCTGTTAACCAAATCAGTTATCTGGAAATGCTGAATAGCTGGCTCATCCCACAACTGAGAAACCAGGGCGTCCTTGACAGTGTTTGGTTTCAACAAGACGGGGCACCTGCCCATTTCGCAATCACCGTGCTTGATCGCCTCAACGATGTTTTTGGGAATCGTTGGATTGGACGAGGATCAAACAACAATCCCGCTCCTCTTCCGTGGCCTCCGAGAAGCCCTGATCTCACAACTCCAGATAATGCACTCTGGGGGTTTATCAAAGAAGGCGTGCGGAAGCGCCGTTATTCATTGAACGATGAACTGAAACATGTGGTTCGCGCAGCATTCCAGAAAGTCACCCTGAAAATGTTGCAGAACATGAGCAGGTGTACCTGGCGGCGCATTCGGCCATGCAGATATCATGGAGGGACCCATACAGATGTTTTGGATTCCTAAGAGGTAACCTTTAGCTTTCAAAATCCTCCCAAAGACAGGGGTATACAGACTTTGTGCGCACCCTGTACAATCACATTTTTAATCACTGTCATGGTACTATTAAAAATGAATATACTTCCATATTTAAACTACCTTTAACTATGATCATACTTCATTCCACCTATTTCCCACATAATATCCAAAAGCAGCAAACATTTTTTAAAAGTTAATATATGGACAGAAGGTATGATGGGAACTTTGAAAAGAGGCCTTTTTTGTGTACCGACTGGGATTTTCTAATTAACAGCAACTCAGCTTAAGTGGACTTGCTCACACCCTGCAATAAGAAAAATAATTTCAGATGGACTTGGACAGGATTCAGATTTGGGCAGATACAGAAAATAAAACGTTTCACACATAAAACGCAAAAAGTCTTTTGGGATAAGCACACATGTACTAGCTTTGCAGACTGATCCATGGTACTGTGCTGGAACATATTATGGACACAAAGACACCAAGTTTGATGATAACATCTGAATAAAGGAGAGTACGACCAAGAACAAACTAGGTCCATGTAAAACTAGCTGATCACAAGAGGCTCATCCCTTTCAAATAATGAATTAGTCTACACTATATACTATATACTTAGATATAAACAGGTAAAATGCAGATTACTGAACCATTAAACACCACACAGTGTACAGTATATCTACATCTCTCCATGTTTAGAACCAGGAAGCTTGTCAATCTTGCAGAATGTGTCTGTGAAATCACACACTGCATTGCACTGCTACAAGAAGAAGCCTATTTTTTTAAAATAATAAACAGAGCTCATGAAAACGTTTAACATGAAAAGATTAAAGGCTAGTCTCATTTTGTCGGCAAACAAAACCAGAGGGCATCAGAGAAAAAGTGAGCTGTAAGTGAGTTCTGTGCCCTTGTATTGTGAAAGCAGGGTGGCTCAACCACTGCCAATATGGATTTGTTTATATACTGTCTTATTTTTAAATATATATTGTTTCTAAAATCCTTGTGCTGTAAATAAACAATACTGCCTTATATGCAGCTTTTTTCCTATCACATAAATGGTAATGCAGTCAAACAGCTCATCAATTAAACAAATTGTTTTTTTAAAAAAAAAAAAAACAAGGTTCATTGGTATTGCTTAGGAATGGTAAAGATGTAAATTAATTCACCAACATACTCAACATTAAAATCCCAGAAGTCAGTTCAATGAATACCGAGGGACTGTGTGTTAGAATACTGGAGAACCTAAGGCAACTGCCCTGCCTCCCTTCCTTTTCAACCTCTATACAACAGACTTATAGTAAATATCAGCAGTTGCCACCTCCAAAATAGGCTGCATGAATAATGGAGATAAGTTAGATGACAGGAAGGCTGCGGAGGACTTTGTCTTGTTGTGCAGGGACAACAATCTGAAACTCAACATCAACAAGGGAAAGGAATTGGTGGTGGAGCTCCAATGTGCCAAGGAGCCTCTGAGACAAGTCACCATTCAGGATGAGGATGTGGAAGTGATGCAAAGCTACAAGTACCTGGGGGTTCACATAAACAACAAACTGGAATGGTCTGACAACACAGAGGCTCTGTACATGAAGGGCCAAAGCAAGGACACTCAGACTAGCCACATTTCAGGAGGAGGATGGGGAAGTGGCAAAATTACAAGAACTTGGTGGTTAAACTATATATATATATATATATATATATATATATATATATATATACACACACAGTGAGGAACATAAGTATTTGAACACCCTGCAATTTTGCAAGTTCTCCCACTTAGAAATCATGGAGGGGTCTGAAATTCACATTGTAGGTGCATTCCCACTGTGAGAGACAGAATGTTAAAAAAAAAAAAAAAAAAATCAGGAAATCACATTGTATGATTTGTACAGAATTTATTTGTATTGCACTGCTGCACACAAGTATTTGAACACCTGGCAATCAGCAAGAATTCTGGCTCTCAAAGACCTGTTACTCTGCCTTTAAGAAGTCCACCTCTACTCCACTTAGTAATCTTAATTAGTAGCACCTGTCTCAGCTCTTTAAAGACACCTGTCCACCCCACAGTCAGTCAGACTCCAACTACTACCATGGGCAAGACCACAGAGCTGTCCAAAGACACCAGACAAAATTGTAGACCTCCACAAGGCTGGAAAGGGCTACGGGGCAATTGCCAAGCAGCTTGGTGAAAATAGATCAACTGTTGGAGCAATTGTCAGAAAATGAAAGAGGCTAAAGACGACTGTCAGTCTCCCTCGGACTGGGGCTCCATGCAAGATCTCACCTCGTGGGGAATCACAGATGATAAGAAAGGTGAGGAATCAGCCCAAAACTACACGGGAGGAGCTAGTCAATGACATGAAGAGAGCTGGGACCACAGTTTCAAAGGTCACTGTCGGTAGAACACTATGCCGTCATGGTCTCAAATCACGCATTGCACGGAAGGTTCCCCTGCTCAAGTCATCACATGTCCAGGCCCGTCTGAAGTTTGCCAATGACCATCTGGAAGATCCAGAGGAGGCATGGGAGAAAATCATGTGGTCAGATGAGACCAAAATAGAACTTTTTGGTCTAAACTTCACTCGCCGTGTTTGGAGGAAAAAGAAGGAGTTGCATCCCAAGAACACCATCCCTACTGTGAAGCATGGGGGTGGAAAAATCATGCTTTGGGGGTGCTTTTCTGCAAAGGGGACAGGACGACTGGACTGTATTAAGGAGAGGATGAATGGGGCCATGTATTGTGAGATTTTGAGCAACAACCTCCTTCCCTCAGTCAGAGCACTGAAGATGGGTCGTGGCTCGGTCTTCCAACATGACAATGACCCAAAGCACACAGCCAGGATAACCAAGGAGTGGCTCCGTAAGAAGCCTATCAAGTTTCTGGAGTGGCCTAGCCAGTCTTCAGACCTAAATCCAATCAAAAATCTTTGGAGGGAGCTGAAACTCCATTTGCTCAGCGCCAGGCCCGGAACCTGACAGATCAAGAGGAGATCTGTGTGGAGGAGTGGGCCAAAATCCCTGTTGCAGTGTGTGCAAACCTGGTCAAGAACTATGGGAAATGTTTGACCTCTCTAATTGCAAACTAAGGCTTCTATACCAAATATTAACACTGATTTTCTCAGGTGTTCAAATACCTTTGTGCAGCAGTGCAATACAAGTAAATTCTGTACAAACCAAACAATGTGATTTCCTGAATTTTTTTTTTTTTTACATTCTGTCTCTCACAGTGGGAATTCACCTACAATGTGAACTTCAGACCCCTCCATGATTTCTAAGTGGGAGAACTTGCAAAATCGCAGGGTGTTCAAATACTTATGTTCCTCACTGTATACAGTGCATCCGGAAAGTATTCACAGCGCATCACTTTTTCCACATTTTGTTATGTTACAGCCTTATTCCAAAATGGATTAAATTCATTTTTTTCCTCAGAATTCCACACACAACACCCTATAATGACAACGTGCAAAAAGTTTACTTGAGATTTTTGCAAATTTATTAAAAATAAAAAAATTGAGAAAGCAAATGTACATAAGTATTCACAGCCTTTGCCATGAAGCTCAAAATTGAGCTCAGGTGCATCCAGTTTCCCCTGATCATCCTTGAGATGTTTCTGCAGCTTAATTGGAGTCCACCTGTGGTAAATTCAGTTGATTGGACATGATTTGGAAAGGCACACACCTGTCTATATAAGGTCCCACAGCTGACAGTTCATGTCAGAGCACAAACCAAGCATGAAGTCAAAGGAATTGTCTGTAGACCTCCAAGACAGGATTATCTCACAAATCTGGGGAAGGTTACAGAAAAATTTCTGCTGCTTTGAAGGTCCCAATGAGCTCAGTGGCCTCCATCATCCGTAAGTGGAAGAAGTTTGAAACCACCAGGACTCTTCCTAGAGCTGGCCGGCCATCTAAACTGAGCGATCGGGGGAGAAGGGCCTTAGTCAGGGAGGTGACCAAGAACCCGATGATCACTCTATCAGAGCTCCAGAGGTCCTCTGTGGAGAGAGGAGAACCTTCCAGAAGGACAACCATCTCTGCAGCAATCCACCAATCAGGCCTGTATGGTAGAGTGACCAGACGGAAGCCACTCCTTAGTAAAAGGCACATGGCAGCCCGCCTGGAGTTTGCCAAACAGCACCTGAAGGACTCTCAGACCATGAGAAAGAAAATTCTCTGGTCTGATGAGACAAAGATTGAACTCTTTGGTGTGAATGCCAGGCGTCACATTTGGAGGAAACCAGGCACCGCTCATCACCAGGCCAATGCCATCACTACAGTGAAGCATGGTGGTGGCAGCATCATGATGTGGGGATGTTTTTCAGCGGCAGGAACTGGGAGACTAGTCAGGATAAAGGGAAAGATGACTGCAGCAATGTACAGAGACATCCTGGATGAAAACCTGCTCCAGAGCGCTCTTGACCTCAGACTGGGGCGACGGTTCATCTTTCAACAGGACAATGACCCTAAGCACACAGCCAAGATATCAAAGGAGTGGCTTCAGGACAACTCTGTGAATGTCCTTGAGTGGCCCAGCCATAGCCCAGACTTGACTCCGATTGAACATCTCTGGAGAGATCTTAAAATGGCTGTGCACCGACGCTTCCCATCCAACCTGATGGAGCTTGAGAGGTGCTGCAAAGAGGAATGGGCGAAACTGGCCAAGGATAGGTGTGCCAAGCTTGCGGCATCATATTCAAAAAGACTTGAGGTTGTAATTGCTGCCAAAGGTGCATCGACAAAGTATTGAGCAAAGGCTGTGAATACTTATGTACATGTGATTTCTCATTTTTTTTATTTTTTAATAAATTTGCAAAAACCTCAAGCAAACTTTTTTCACATTGTCATTATGCGGTGTTGTGTGTAGAATTCTGAGGAAAAAAATGAATTTAATCCATTTTGGAATAAGGCTGTAACATAACAAAATGTGGAAAAAGTGATGCGCTGTGAATACTTTCTGGATGCACTGTATATATACATACACATATATACTGTATATATACACACATATATATCTATATACATACACACATACATTAGAACAATCTAGACGGAAACAGGCCATTCAGCTCAACAAAGCTCGCCAGTCCTATCCATTTAATTCTTCTAAAAGAACATCATGTCTAGTTTTGAAAGACCCTAAACTGTTACTATCTGCCTAACTGCTTGGTCACTTATTCCATATGTCTATTGGTTCTCTGTGTAAAGAAAAAACCTTCCTAATGTTTGTGTGAAATTTACCCTTAACAAGTATCCACACATACATACATATTATATATATATATTTATCAATTGATTGATAAATATATATTGGCTGTATTTTTGTCCTGTGAGTATGTATCCTTGCTTTTTATGTTTCTGAAGCTGTATTTATCTGAACTTCCCCATGGGATTAATAACGTTTAACCCAATTTAAAAAAACAGAATTGTGATGTGGATGTCCAAAAGAAATATGAAAATGTCACTTATATTTTATAGCTTAAGCATATTTTTATAAATGTGTGTAACAATGTATTATGAAAAACTGTTAACAATTAATAAAAAAAATGTACCTTAAATACTCTGCATTACATCATCACGGCTTTAAGAAGCAAATTATCTTCCTGCAAGCCATTTCTTACCTGTGAAACCCTAGTTGATATGCGACGGCATCTGCTATTGCCTGTGTGTCAGCAGCTGAACCGGAACGGCAGCAGTAGATATAATCATGAATCTTGGTAAGCTTGTCTGTCACCCTGTTAGCTATATAGGCCCTGTAGAACAAAAATAAGGACAATGAAAATTTAATCTTAAAAGAGTTCTTTACAAAAATAAACTAACAGAAAATAAGGACTAAGATGAATTAATGTGCTTTTACTCATGAAATAATTTGTACAAGAATGACAAGATAGAATGAGCACACTAGTAAGTCATAGAGTAAACTAGATTCTAATTTAGAAAGTGGCTGGAGCAAAAATCCATAGCTACTGTAATTCTCTAAAGACTGACACTGAGGACCCCTACCTTAAGCCTAAACAGCAAAACTGCCAATGTTAACACTTAAAAGGTATATATGGAAACACATACATACAATTTGAAGAGTTCCTTAAAAGTTAATGTAATGCAGGCAATTTTATTATTTACATCCTCCTAAGCTATAGAGTGCATCTTCTGCACCTTCAATGCCTGATTTTCAAATTCAAAGCACTTAATTTCAATTTAAAAAAATCTGCCTTGCTTCTGGACTGCACTTTTGCTTTTAATAATGCTAATCACAGTAACTTCCTGAAACATCTAAAGAATTGTGGTAGACTGAGATAAAAATACTATTTTGGACATTATCTTACCTTTCTAGCTACCTCCTTGCAAACTGTTGAGCCTCCTGATACTCTGTACGCGGCCAACATTTCCGGTTGACTGAATTTGTCAGAAGATTACACCCCATTTCTCCAGGTTGCAAAACTGTAAAGGATGATTAGGTTTCCCTCCTTTGTTTTGTTTGCAATTTCTCATTACTGTACAGTTATACAGTATCTATCTAGACTTTTTTAATTCTGTTACAATCCTGCAGTTTTTTTAGATGAACATCTCGTTACATAATCCCACGTTAAAAAAAATGTAAATTAATATATGAGCCTTTGCCACTCTACATAAAGTTTTATAATCTCCTTTACTCAGCTTCTTTAAAAATCATTACCCACCGTATTTAAAGAATCTAGGTCTCTCCCTGAATTTGCTAATGTAGAAGCCATAGGGGCAAAACTTTACACTTTACTACTAGATGTGGACTCATTTCTTTATCAAGATGATAGTTAGTGAAAGGAACTAAACCTGACTTGGAACTTAATTTTGCAAATGATACAAACAGTAACATGGTACAAAGCACAAATGCAACTTATTCTCAAACTATATCTTACCCAGTGGTGGTCCGAGAGTCTGCACCAATTACAACACCCCCATCAAATTCAACTGCCATGATTGTAGTCTGAAAAAAATGTCAAATTTGTTACAGCATGAAAAGTACAGTACTATCACTGACATAGACAATAAAATGTTTGCTTGAAATACAAGTTGTGATACTCTATCTGAAATTAAGAGTGTGTGATTTCAAAGCATTTATAATCACAATTTTAAAAAGTATGAGTTATTGTTTAGTGCTGCCACCACCTTACACAACAGTGTGGAATGTACCACAACATCCCATGTGAGCTTGTTCAGCTTCTGTCAGGGCAATCTTTACTGAAAAGTCGTACAATTGGGCAAACTTTAAGATGTGCCTTAACAGTAATATATCTTCATTAATAATTCTGCCTTCAGCTACATTGTTAAAATGTATATGGCCTTACATGAAACACAAAATTTCAAATAATCTAAAAGGAGTGATAAATACATAATTATACCAATCGAGCTGTACTTTCAGGTAAGTACATATGTAAAAAGGAAACAAAAAAAAAGCTATAAAATTCTTTCAATCTGTAGTGTAAAGATTTATATTTAACAAACATGTTCTAAGAAGCGGAAACTGCACACCCTAGTATTTGTAAAGCATGTTGTACAGTGAAAAGCAAGCTGTTGGCAAATAATTTATGCTACACAAGACACCAGCACAAGGTAGCGCAAAGCACACGAAAAAGCAACAAGAGGTTTTTCATTACAACGTGCATCCTGATTATTTCTGCTAGAAAACAACTACTGTAGCCTTTTCTTATATGGCAGTATTTCTAACATTACACATAACAATTATGATAAAAATATGTTGGGCAAAGCACTGCAGCATTACATTTAGGGGCTCATTATAAACTTCCCATGTTTGCGGAAGTCCCCCATTATGTGGTTTTTGATTGCTGGTGTAAGATAAACAAACACTAGCACACTAGAGGATGGAATTGACTAAATATTGTTTAAAAGTACAAAACAATTTATCCGTGACAGTGGGTGTGTGCATGAGCGGGCCTGGTGATGGACTGGCATTCTGTGCTGCCAGAATAGGCTCCAGCCTATAGCAACCCTGTAGTTAATAATTATCTGTGACAATTTTGTTTGGGTTGGCTCTACAGCTTACCCCATGTATATGTGGGAACATGGTGTGTCTGTGGTCACAAAGGCAAAATTTCAACCTTAATCAGTCAGTTTCTACTGTTGTTCTGTAAGAGTAAACATGGCTGCTCCACACCCTTTTGGCACCAAAGAAGAGCAGCGAGTGGTGATCTGCTTTTTATAGGCAAAAGTATACCAGAGGTAGAAATCCTCATTGGTTCATCAGAATCATGATATGGACTTGGTCATTGTGGTTATCATTACTGGACGTGGATAGGAGTCCAGGGCCTTCTTCATGTTTAAAATCTGTTCTACCATTGTTTAACTTCTCCATGCATTTGTAAACACTCTGCTGGGGTAAAACAATTTCTTTAAATTGTGCAGAAAGCCTTCTATGGATATTAGCCTCTGGTACACATTTAGCTTATAAAAAGTGGAACAAAATGATGGCAAAATTGCAGACAATTATTGACTTACTCTTGTATAATGCAATAAGCTGCAAATACCCTATTAACTATGAAATCTGAAACAGATACTATTGTTTACTTATCAGGTTTAGTATAGCACATATCTGTTATTGTACACACTAAAACCTACAATTACACAATACTCCAAAGCAGGCATCTATGATTTGTTAAACTCATTTTGATATTTTTCATAAATTCAGGGATAACAGCGCAGAAAGCAACATTAAACTAAAAAACAAAAAACTACATTAGTGATGCAGGTTTTAGAAATTAGTAGGATCAAGTGCAAATTAACACTACTTAAATCACTGTAACTAACTGCACATTTTACAAAAGAGCAGCCAGAAGTTTTTAATAGTAGACCTGCAACTACAACTGACTACACCTACCATGTACTTTGCTAGGGTAGACTGGAAACTAAACTATTATATTAACTGAGCAGTACAGTCTCTATAACATTCTTTACAGACTGACAAACCGAGTCCTTGAAAATCACAGTTAATGCAGATTCTCTATCAGACCTATTTAATTTAAAGCTAGTTCCAGTTTTTTTGTCATTCTGGTGTGTTTTCAGACCTTAGTGTGCAGGTGTATATATTTATGTATTGAGCTTCTGTTAAAAAAAAAAAAATCCCCTGGGGGCAAATCTATCTATGCGTTCACTTAAATGTAATTATAGTCCTATCATTCTAGTATGGCAAACTATAAAAGACACAAAGATATATAAACTATATAGACATCAACACATGTTGTGGATAAAACCTCAAATATTTAATTCGACCAGTTGATGAAAACATACAAGTGAACTATACAGGAAACTAACTGGTTACTTGTTAGTTACTGGCAAATAGCTATACGAAAAAGAACTAAATAAATAAATAGAGAATGCAGCGTTCAAGTGTAAAAGACACAATTATAGGTTCTGGATCTTGACAAGCGTGTGAAGTTACAGAGAATCTGCAAATTCGATTTGCAGCAAAAATGACTTTTAAATAAGAAATTGGCTGGAACAAAAACCTCTAACCGCTGTGCACTTCTGGAATCATAAGACATCCTCTTTTTTCTAAATATCTGGTGTTGTATGGAAGAAGATGATCCGCTGTGGCAACCCCTAACGGGAGCAGCCGAAAGAAGATGAAGCCATTAGGCTGTAGATTTAGGTTCCAAAGGATAAAGAGCAGCAGATGCAAGAACTCTTATTCCTATATCTACAAGCATTTTGAATTCTGTTACTCGAATGGATGCTGCTGAATTCTTATTTTGTATACTGTTAAAATTAATTAGTTTTCTCTGTACTAATCTTGCGCGTGCGCATTTATGATGACACTGGTTTCAGTTGTGTCTTTGCGTATTTTCTTGTACCTGTTTAACAACGTATTATATGCCGTACTTTAAATGTACGGCCGGACTAATAATGTCTACTTAACCTGCCCTAACATAACCACTACTTTACAAGAAAATTACAAGAGCTAAGCGAACTTGTTAACAGGACCACGAACATATTAACATCACAGTTACAAGCGACGGATCCCAGGCATGAACAGACAGAGCATCTCTAGAAAATAAATACTTTCGTTCTGCTTCCTTTTAATACGTGGAATCCTGGTCAGCCCTCACCTCCACATTACAATATATGAATGTGCTAAATCATGGTATGGCGGCAATGCAGCCTTCCTATCTTCTACTCCTTGCTCACGTTCACTAACGTCAACACGGTAGATACCCCGTCACCCTCAACTTTCTTACCCCAGTGCTGACTTCCTCCCGAAGCCATTCGGGGAACATATTGCTACCGTAAGAAAGCCGAGGAGCTCCTCGCGAGCCTGTCAACAAAGCCGCCATTTCCGTCGTTCTAGCAACTTCCTGTGAGGATGACGGGATGGCTCGTTGCGTACTTCCTATCACGTGCCTAAATCAGCGCTGCTCCGCCTCCTTCTCCTCCAACCTAGACGGACTGTTGGCGTGAAAAGATTTGGTTATAACTGGAATAATCGTGGTATTTTATTTCAAGATAAATACAAAATTTTAGATGCTGGTTCAATCATAATATTTTGTTTGTTACACAGTTACTCAATTCAGAAGGTAATTTTGAGGTTACACAGACTTATTTTCAGTTACTTATTGTTAGAAATGCTATCCTTCAAACTGTAGTCATGCTTGCATCTGCATTATTAACCAGAATAAAATTAAATCAGAAATTTCAGTAGGGATTTTTGTTAAATAAGTTCTTGATGGTCTTGTAATAATAAAAAATAAGTGCTGCTATTTATGAAGGGACTCAGAATTGGAAAACTATTCTAACTGGTTCAACAGTCCCAGAGTGACGCAAATATGGCACAACTCTTAGGATTAGGAGTAAAAGAATTTCCTCGGTTTTCCTAATTTAGGAAGCTACTCCTAACTTCTCTATGACATAGGAGAGCTCGTGACTGACCTAACTCCCCAGGAGCTGCCAGAAGGTGGCGTTCAGGCAGAGATCGGCACGCACACCGCAGTAAAGGCTGAATCTTCATCTTCTTCTTCTTCTTGTTTCGGCTGCTCCCGTTAGGGGTTGCCACAGCGGATCAATGTTTTAGAAAAAAATATCAGTTTGACAGAAATGAGGTTAATGATTTGAAATCACGTGGTGCAACTGTAACACATTGTACCACTCATTTTTTTTACATGCATGTCCAGATAAATAAAGGTGCCCATAAATGCTCAATGATAGAAAAGCCTAGCCAGCACCATAATATTTATTTCAGAATCTGACTGAAAGCCTGGGAAAAAAAAAATAATCTAATGTACTCATGTTTATTTTATTATTTTATTTTTTTGCTGACTCTGGAATTGATATTAGAAATGGGGTCCTTATAAGTATTGATTTGTTCTGCCTGCAGCTGCTTCAAAATTGAATGAGTCTGATGAATGTGAGTCAAGGCAAGACTTTATTCTGAATACGTATCGTTTGCCACTCACTTTAAAGCTTCTTGGCTTGCTGGTAGGATTTACTTGCAAATGAAGACATAAAAGATAATGAAATGAGAGACTGAGACGTAAAACTTAATAGGCCTCCAACAAATCTGCAAAGAATATATCTTTGTTTTATAATTATAAAAAGAGCAGTTACATACAATAGACAGCACAATATTTTTTTTCCATTGTCAAGACAATGATAGCAAATGGCAACACAGTGCACATTAAGTACATGATGTATGAATCATTATCTTAAACTGTACAAATGCACTTACACTTTATATTTTATTATGACTTATAATGCTGCGGTGGGTTGGCACCCTGCCTGGGATTGGTTCCTGCCTTGTGCCCTGTGTTGGCTGGGATTGGCTCCAGCAGATCCCCGTGACCCTGTGTTCGGATTCAGCGGGTTGGAAAATGGATGGATGGATGGACTTATAATGTAAACTTTATGAGATGGGCCACTGGAACTGTAGGGGATAGAGAGGTGTATCACTCAAGCATTTTGACTAAACAGAAATATTTAATTGTAGGTAAAAACAACAAGTATTGGATGACTTTTTTTTTACCATTTGCCATTAGATATTACAACTTATCATGTAAGTGTTTTGTATGCTTTTTAATTTAACATTTTCAAATCCTCTCAGTCCAGTTGTTTTGTTAAATTGGGTGAACGTTTATAATCCCATGGAGAAATTCAGATGCAAACAGCAGCAGAAAAATTGAAAAAACAAGGATACAAACTCACAGGACAGATAATACAACCAATCAATTATGAAAACACTGTTTATATGTGTGAATGCATTGTGTGCTGAATGTTAGCCATCAGCCAAACTACATGCACTTCAGAACATGTCATCCACCTGAAGCTACAGTAAGTATGTTTGGGCCTGGCCAGTACTTGGATAGGAGACCAACCAGGAAAAGGCTTGGGTTGCTGCTGCAAGAGGTGTTGGCGAGGCCAGCAGGAGGCGCTTACCCGGTGGTCAGAATGTGGACCCCAGTGCAGCAACATGACACTGTGCTCTAAAAATGGTGCTAACCTTCAGATAACATGTAAAACTGAAGTCCTGGCTCTCTGTGGTTATTAAAGAGTGTATCCTGATATCCTGGCTAAACAGCACACCATGGCCAAGTCATTCAGCCCCCCAAGTCATCCCCTGTGTCAGACTGGCTAATTATCTTTCACCCATTCACCACCTAACAACTAATGTGTGCTGGGCGTACAGGTGCAAAAATGGCTGCTGTGCATCTTCCAGGTGGATGCTGCTCATTGTGATGGTTGTGTAAAGCACTTTGATTAGCAAGAAAAACTCTATATAAATGTAAAGAATTATTATTATTATACAGTAATTATGTGTAGGCATAGGCTTGTACCCAAGTGGGATTTACTTTTGTGCAGCACTAGATATTGCTGTCAAATGCTGATAATGGCAGACTGTTTAAACATAACTTAGGTTACCTTGTTATTCTCTTTGTTGTCACAGTTATTTCAGACATCTTCAAAGACCAGCAATTTAGGACGCTTAATTCAAAATGTGTAGTAACAAAGAAAGACTATCAGGTTAAAGGTACAGACATGTATAAGTATAAATATTTCTTGTCTCATATAAAAAGTAATCATCATTATCATCTTCGAAAGTGCAGTTAAAGTTTTAGCTCAAATTAATTGAATAGCAATGTAACTTTAATGACTGGATTCTTAGTAAATGATTCTGAGCCTATCTTGCTTATAACTCATCAGCTGGCAGAAACAGTGCCTGTTATATTATGAGTGAATAGTTGCCAGTGTGTTCATCTATGCTGTGGTCTGCTGAAGGACAAGCAGTGGCTCAGGGGGAAGCCAGCTACCTAAGTAAACTGGTAATGAAGGCGGAGAATGACAATGGAATTACTGGAGACAATGATAGAAAAGGAGGTGATGTCAAAATTAGAGGCCACCATGACATATGCTGCTCACCGTCACTCTGACACATTGTTCTGGAACACCTTCAGCCACTGGCTAAGTGGGCTAAGACAAGCTACTAGGGTTACCATCAGACTGCTTCCTCCACACATGTTCATCTTCATCTTATCTACTGTAGTTAATACAAACACATTGTAATGGAGGCAATATTGTTTAAGGACACAATGCATCCTGAATATAATGTGTGAATAGCTGGGCATTTTCCACTTGTGTATTGGTTTTCATTTTGCTTTTACAACTTTGTACATTGACTTTGTGCATCTTATATTCTAGATGTAGATTTTCTCTTCCTATCCACCTGCATGCTATATTAGACAGCTAGTTACAAGCTAGTGCAACAATGCCAAACCATTGCAAGAACAACAGTGTTTATTTGGGTGACATGAGCTTTCCCTTGGCTCTACTGGGTAATACATGCAGAACATATATTACTGTACAAAGTATGAAACACTCGCCTTAAGGGCTCCAACTATATGATAACAACTCTTCACTAGCAACACAAAGATAAAAAGAAGTCATCCTCCTCCAAAATCTCAAACTGTGGACCACAACAGACCATTATTGTTGATTTGAGCAGTGACATTCAGACTGGCCAGCTATGAATATTCCTGACTTTCCACTACCATACCTGATGAACTTTCCAATTTCAATTCAGTCTGGTTTGCTTTTTACAAGGGATTTAACCTATAAATGCAATGAGGGTTCAAATAAAACAAAACCAGAGGAGATTTAATACAGTTCCACAACACTGAGATTGCAAATTTATCATCAAGTATTAAATAAGGATTCATTTTATTACAGTGTGTTGTAGTTGTGGTTGTTGTTTTTTAAGCATATTCAGTTTATCAAGCTAAAACAAAGCGATTTTCATGCCCAGTTTAATATCTTCATCACACTTTATTGTAAAGTTGTGGGCTGATTTCTTGCTACTTGCATTGGCCAGCAGGCTTTGAACCATTCCTTGAGAATGAATGCATTGTAAGTGACTAGCACATGATTTGTATAAAATGATTGTGTTCCTGAATGGCATAAATGTCAGCTATGGTTTTAACATAGAGTGTGTTGGAAAAGCTTTGTTTCTCTTAAAATACTCTTTGCCTTCTATTAATTTGTTGGGATGTCTCCCTGTAGATTCTTTTGTACTGTCTGACCTGGTTGAATAGGAAACTAGTTGGTAATGGTCCTGTTGTTGTTATTTTTTTTGTTAATGGTACAGTATATACTTAGGTCTTCAAGGGATAGCTGCAATATGTGCAGGCACCACCAGGGGCACTGTAACCTGACCGCAAAAGGACATTTCTAAGTCGAGTTCTGAACACTTAAGTGATTCCAAGCTAGTGAACCTTAGCGTGTTTTATAAATGGCTATGATTTTGAACTTGTAATAGAAAGTCTGAGAATGATGAACAATGCATCACTTTTAAAAAGAAAGAGAACTATTGAGGTTAGAGTAGGGTTAGGGTTTTTGGAGTTATGGTTGTCCGGAGTTGGAGTTATGGAGTCGGAAGCAATTATTGATTTACTAGAGTTAGAGTCTGTAAAATGTATTCCAACTCTGACTAAATGTAAATTGTAATACAATGTGTTAATATTTCCAATTTCACATATGCTAACTCAATAAAACTATTTTTCCTTCTATTGTTTTGGTAAAACTGTAACCTCTTTTTTAACACTGTAAATATTATTTGATAAATAATCAAAAAAAGAAAAAGCCACAGCCACATCGCTACAGTACTTTAAACCCAAACTTTAACGGTTAGTGTGCTAAAAGGTAGCCTGTTGATTCATGATGGCATTGTTTAAAAGTCTTATATCTTTTATATTGTGTGCTTTCAATCAGCATAGTATATTAGTTTAATTACAAATAGAGGAGTCACAGTTAGTGGTACTATAAATCGAGACTTTGAAGTTAGAATCAGAGTCAAAGGTGATGGTTTTGTGTGCCGATTCCACAGCACTGGGTTACAGAACTGTGTGATTTCGTGGGGTAAGCAGACAATCTGCCATAGCAGTTAGCTATGGATCCCATCTGCTGTGAGAGGAGGTTGTTAAGAGTACTGTGCAGCCTATTTTAAGATTCCTACAATTATTGCCTCATTTTGAATAAAAATATCTTTTATTTATCTGAGCTCCAGTGTTGTAGTCTTCATGTGCAGTTCAAGAGATAATGCAGGTCTCTGTAGCACCACAATTGCAGACATTTTATAGTAAAAATGAAGAACAAACAGGCAGTTTAAAGGTATATCTCATAAAGTACCATTGAAAGCCCCCGCTTTTCTGTGCTGGTCACTACAGCTGAGTGAACAGGAAGCATGCACATGAAGCTTATTTATCTTATTGTGGAACCTGTTGGTTGCTTTCATTTAGCCTGCTACCTTACTGTTTTTGGACTGTTGTTTAGTTCTTAGCTAGCATTCCTTCTCTGTGCAATCTTCATTTGTTTCTCATCTTTCCATGTTGCCTTTGTCTGGAGATTCAAAGACATGTTGTCAACTTGATTTCTGAAAATCCTTAGAACTAATTTACAAGCCACTCAGTGTGACTCAACAGCAACACTCATTCTGCTTACTATGCAAATCTGTTCAAGTTGGAACAAAAAGATCAGTGTACAAGGTACACCTATAGGTGGTCTCCACTGATATTACTTTAATTTGAAGAAACAGGGTTGAAAACAGAATTTAACTCCAGAAAATTTTATTAGCATGATGTGGCATTCCTGCCTGTAAGTTAGTTAGATGCTAGTAACATGCCTGAGGGTACAGATTCAGCTATAACCATAGAAAAAAAACCCAAGGAAATCTCCACCTTTAGCAAAGAAAGGAAGGAAGGAGGTTAAATTGAGATTGAAAAGATCAATCTGCAAAACATGACATTACCTTAAGCACAGATGTCGAACTCCATGCCTAGAGGGTTGCAGGTTTCCATTCTAACCCTTTTCCTAATCAGTGACCAGGTTTCACTGCTAATTAACGTCTTTTCCCTTCAGTTTAATAGCGCTGTTTTAAGGATTCAGTTCTCTGAATTGATTCTTTTCATCATTAAACGCTAGCCAAACAGAAATGAGACATGAAATAAGCTGACAGATGACCAGGTAAATTGGGGCTTCAAACTCTAACCAGTTTCTTAATGAGAAGCTGATTCTTGCTGTTAATTAAACCTGTGATTTAATTCCACAGCTTGTTGCTGCTCTCGTTCTGCCACAGCAGACATTTCCAAAACTGTTGATTCTTGTTTTTTTCTAAGAACACCATCAAAATGTTTTGGTGATCGCAGAGAGCAACCTTATTGAGACCACCACCCTTCTTTATTTCCACTTATATATCTGATCAGCGAGGACAATGGGACAGCCTACAGGGAGAAGGTCAGACTCCTGGCAGAATGGTGTCAGGACAACAACCTCACCTTCAACGTTAGTAAAACTAAGGAGATGATTGTGGATTTCTGCAAACAGGCAACAGAGCACAGCCCCATCTACATCGGAGGTGAGGCTGTGAAGCAGGTCAGCAGCTTTAGGTTCCTCGGAGTTACCCACACTGATGACCTTAAATGGTCAAGTCAAACTGCGGCAGTAGTCAAGAAAGGCCAACAATTCCTCTACTTCCTCAGGAGACTGAGTAAAGCCCAGATGTCCCCCACAACCCTGTGCAGATTCTACAGGTGTACTGTAGAATCCATCCTGACAGGATGCATCACATCCTGGTACAGCAACTGCTCAGTTCAGGACTGCAGAGCTCTACAGCGTGCGGTGAATACATCACAGCAGATCACGGGCACACAGCTCCCTGCGATCCGGGACATCCACACTACACGCTGTCTCAGGAAAGTTAACCATATCAGGCGGGACCCCAGCCACCCTGCACTGTCACTTTTCACCCTCCTCCCATCTGGGAAGTGACTAAAGTCCATTTAGACGCGCACCTCCAGGTTCAGGAACAGTTTCTTCCCATCTGCAATCAGACTCATGAACAATCAGTAACCTTGTGTCACCTCCACTGCTACCTGCGCATATACTTCTGCCACTGTTTCTATTTATTCATAGGATTCTGGTTTTATTTATTTACTTATTTATATTAATTTATTTATTGTGTGTGGGTTTTTTTTTTTTTGTCTATGTTCACTGTCTGCGGGGGCACATGCAAGCAAGCATTTCATTGTACATGGTACTTGTACTTGTACACATGACAATAAAGAAATGAATTGAATTGAATTGAATATTGTGTGATGGGCACAGGTTATGGCAGCTTGTTTCATGTCTCATTATTGTTTGGCTGCTAATTAAGGAAAAAGAAACAACTAAGTGGCCAGAGTCAAGTTAATTACAACTAAGGCAAAAGACGTTAATTAGCTGCAAAAACTGGTCACTAATGAAGAAGATGGTTAGAATTAAAAAACCTGCATCCACTGCGGCCCTCCAGGACCAGAGTTCGACACCTCTGCGGCTTAAGGAATAAAAATCTTTAAAAAATGTTCTAACACCGTAAGGATCCATTCACAGTAAAGGTTTCCAGATGTTTTTGTCACCATGTTTAGGACAAACTTTCTTATTGGCCTTTTGAGTGTAAAGGTTACATTTTAATTTTTTCTGTTATTTTAGTCTTTTGTAAATTATGTACGTCCTTTGTCTGTTATTGGTTTACGTTGTGTCTTACGTTAGAAATTTTGCTCCATCCCTCATCCTAGATCTTGTCATTTAGGATTCTTCTGTGAATCATCAGTTACCTGAGAGCCCTATTTAAGACTCTTACAACCACAGTTGCCTTGCTGTGGTATTGTTATGGTTTTGTAGTTTTGATTCCAAACTAGGTGGGCAGATAATGTAGAATCAGCTTGGTTGTTATAGAGGGACTTGAACAGCATACAGACTCTGGCAGATCTACGGCAGATGTAACTGAATGTAAGCAAATGTAAGGCATTAAACATAGAAAGTAGAAATGTTAGATTTAAGTACATAATGGGAGGTCTGAAATTTAGAAAAACCTGAAAGTCATACTGGGCTGTTCATGATCTACATCAAGACAGTGTACAGAAGCAATAAAGAAGGCTAATAGGATGTTAGGTTATATATGGCGATGTCTGAAGTACAAGTAAAGGGAGGTTATGCTTAAATTTTTTAACACACTAGTGAAGTCTCATCTGGAGTACTGTGTACAGTTTTAGTCACCATATTAGAAAAAAGATATAGCAGAGCTAGAGAAAGTCTAGAGATGAATAACTAGGCTGATTCGAGGACAGAGACATATGAGCTATGAGGGCAGATCAAAGGAGTAGAAACCTTTTGGTTTAGGCAAGAGATTAAGACGTGACATAATCAAAGTGTTTAAAATTATGAAAGAAATTAGCACAGCAGATGTCAGCTGTCACTTTAAAGTATTCAACAAGAATACAGAACACTGATGGAAACTTAAGGGTAAATTTTGCACAAATGTTTGAAAATTTTTCATCAGTCAGAGAACCACAGAACCAAAGGAACATGCTACCAGATATCTTTGGGGACCCTTACAAAATTTGACTTGATGTCATTTTGGAGAAGCTAGGTGAGTAAGGCAGATGAGGTTGTTTGGTTTTCTCTTATGAAACTTGAGAAAACATGAATGCTAGTCCTTCAGAGGGGTCCAGTCTCATACACATTCACACATTACCAGATAGCCTAACCTGTATGACTTTATGACGTGGGAGAAAATCTGGAGTAAGTAAAAAAACAAAAACTGCAAACATGTGAGGAATGTGCAGACTGTGCAGGAATGGTCAGGACTTGGAACCATTCTTCTGGGATTATAAGGCAGCATGGCTACACAATATACCTATTTATTGTTTTGTAATAATTACATCTAAATATTGTCAAACTGATCTCACTAATACCAGAGTTTCAGTATTTTTATTTACTTCCCTTATTTGAAATTACTATTTTATGATAAAGTATATGCAGTATTGTCAATTATGAAACATTTATAAAACAATACAGTAAATACAGTTTTTGATTTGCAGATTTTTATCATGGAATCAATAAAAACTATGTTTATTTTAAAGTCACTATATCAATTATTTGGTGGTTAATCTCTGCTAATGCACTTCATTAATATACTCAGGTGCTTGTGATCCGTTGAGTGTGACGTAGGAGAATCTCACAGTTTCTGTCAGGTCGATGGACTTTTTGTTCTTCATATTCTCTAGGTGTGTGCTGCTCCCTTCATCGTGTCATTTGCCAGCATCACAGCAGGTCTAGAGCCTGTAAACTAGAGGTGTTATCCACAATGGAGCAGCTTTTGCAGTAGCCTTTACTTAGGCACTTGTAACAGAAATATTTGTTGCACTGCCCGCAGGAAATCATCTTGCAGCCTTTGTTGGTGTGTGTCACAAGAGCATAGCAAAATGGACATGCCCTGAAGTAGGGGCAGCCTCTCACTGAACTGCTGGGCTCCTCAATAACAGCCATGGACAAAAGAGCTGCCCTGATTGCACACTTCTTGTTCCCGCAGTTGTCATTGTTGGCAAATGAGCTCTTCCATTTTCTTTGGCAATCCCAGCAGAAGAAGAAGACGGAACGATAAAGAGTTGAACATATTGCACAGGAAGTACGCAGACTCTGGCCAGTTCCTCGGCTGATGGGAAATCTACAGTTTGGGCACTGGAATGTGGATATATATAAGAAAAGAGGTTGAAAACAGCAAGAAACATTACAAAAGCAGCAGTGCATTTAACACTAAGATTATTAAAAGCACCAGTCAAGGAAGCAGCAAAATTGGTGAAGCTCAAAGCTTAAATCAGAGATGAACAGTGTCCACCAAAATTAAGTGTAAGCAAGAAGAGTACTAGTTGGGAGGCCAGTAGAATACCAATGGCCACTCTCAAGGAAATGCAATCCTCCACTTCTGGAGTGTGCTTCACAATTCTGGGCTTCAAGAGAGAAGACATTGTTGCAAATGCAGTAATATGAACAATAGTCAAGCAGAATGATTGAATGAGACCCCAAGAGCATGTCGTAGAAAAATCTATTATCAGAAGAGACTAAAATTACATTTCACAAATTCAATTCAAAATCATTTGTTTGGTGCAAATACTGCATCCATGGAATATTATCCGTGCCAACATAAATGCAATCCAGCATGTAAAATACACTGAAATGCAATGGCTATTCATGTTGTACATCATTTTTATGTCATATTTAAAAAAGAACTCACTCACATGATACATTGCTTTTGAATGGAGCTTGCAAGGTAACGCATCACATTTCTTTCTATGACCATGTGTTAATTGTGCCAACATTCAACTAAATGACCAATCAGCCTCAAGTGGTGGGACTAGGGGTGTCAGCAGTTGGAGTAAGAGGCATTCCAATCACAGTTGCTTGTCCTCAATCAGTGCCAAGAGATGCATGATGTAAAATGAGTCAATATTAAAACAAGCACTGACACAGGAGAGACATGGAGACATTACGCAGAATGACTAGTTTGGACCCTTAGAGAAATGGACTACTCACATGGTTGCAATAAGGGATGCTTCCGGAGATTTTGCAGCCAATCACATACAGTAGCTGGCCCCACCGATCAATAAGCTGCTCTCATCAGCTGTTGGCCAAATTATTATCTCTTACTCTGTACTATATTATTTACAAAAAGACAAGCTCTTAATAAATTGAGACAACTGACTCTACTAATAGATGGGCCAGTGGTGGAACTACTGCTGGCTTCATGTGCTGCTGCAGTGCCCTGATTGTCCCACTACTGATCCAGAGCATCCACAGCTTGCCTAAATAAGCCAGTTACATAATTTGTGGCCATTTTATTCTTTCTTTACCATCATCAGTCAAATGTTTGTCAAAGTATACAGATAAAGATGATAAAATGAGGTCATATATGAGGTCTGGTTATCACAAGGAGCGAGAATAAAAAAAGATCTGAAAAACCTGAGCTTGGTTATCACATCAGTGCCGACTAATCTGTGTCTATAGTCTGTGTTTAGATAGTTAAAATAGACAACTATCTATACCTTGAAAATATAATTGATAATTGGCAACAAACATAATTACACTATTTAACTTAACTTAAGAGTAAATGTCTTCCAAGAGACCACAGCTACACCTCTCATGATTTTGTTAAGTCACTTCATTTGTTGGAGAACATGTTTGTAGTGGTGAGTGTACCAGAATGCAGTTGTCACTGTATTGTCTTCTTACCATTACAATTGATGCCCCTTTTATGATCCTGTACATCTGGATTTGTCTGGGCCATGACTCATTGGGGCATCTAGTGCCAACATGAATGTTATAATTAAACTGGCTCATGGCCAGGTGGCTCTTGATTCTACCCTGTTGGCCTTTCTCTTTGTCTCTTTCCTATTATTTTTCTAGTCCTCTGTTGGTGCTGTGATGGCAGTGTGCCACCTGTCTGGTGCAGTAATGCTCATATTAGGTTTTTTCAATTTATGACATTGCAGAGTAGAGTTTGGTTGGGGGTGGGCGTGTGGGACAATGAAGAGTTTCCTTTCATAGATAGATTCATAGAGTCAGTGTTATTACATATAGAGAATACAGTGAAATTCTTACTTGCATGTGGTGATCAACATGCAACATGTCACCACTGCCCAACACCATGATCAGAAAGCATTACTACCTTACCTCAAACTTGTTTGTATTTCAAAAGTGCAACATCATTGCATTTTTATTATTCTACAAATGCAGACTCTAATTGTGTTATGGTTGCACTTTCAGATTTCCCTACAGGAAACTAGACCCACTCTCGAACTTACCTGTTTCTGGATGTTTGACTCATTCATTTTGTATTGCTCTGCCAATAAGCACCCTAGAAAAGAATATAATATGTGAGTAATAATATTTCTAAAGTGTCGAGAATCCCTCAGAGGTTTATAATGTCCATTATTAAAATATGGAGAGAATACGACAGAACCATAAATCTGTCCTTCCACCAAAACTGAGTACTGAAGAGCACTGGTTATTAAAGAATTAATGGCCACTCTTAAAAAAGCCTCTTCACCTTGTCCTGTAACATGTTCCTAAAAAGTCTCTTTGACTGATATTTACATGATTATGTTGGCTTCTTTTGTAAGTCACTTTGGATAAAATTGTCTGCTACACAAACAAGTGGAATTGTAAAGGTACTGTGATGTAGCTTCTGGATACTGACTGACAGATCACAGGTCATTTTTATTTTCCTGGACGTGCACCCAATGCAAAAATTATAAAGAACCAAATAAAATTAAAAGTAGCAATTATAATTTACCTAGTGCAGGTACCTCCCAACCATTGAATCATTGCATTACCCAAAAGTCAGACCAGGTCAGGTTGAGGAGCATGCACAGGTACAGCCTGTTGCCGCACCCACCATATGATGAAACAGCTCAGGATCCCATTTAGCAACCCCCCAGGTAGACACACGGTCCAGTCCCACCCTCTGGAAATGACCATCTATCTGTCACAGCCAGGTGTTATATGGATGACCCCTTGGCCTGGTCTAGTCACTCAGTTCCTCAACAATGAGGATCCTGTGAGCCAGTTCACCCTCGGAGGAATCACTCCATGTGGCTGTAGTGCCATATCTGACTCCCCCTCACAATACAGGTAATGTGCCTCATTTGGGACTCCATGAGCAACCTCGTTCAACATAAAGCCAAACCAGTGGTACCCAAGGATTCTCTGAAGAGACACAGCGCCAAAAGTGCACAGTCTTCATTGCAGGTCACTGGATAGTGTCCATGTCTCGCAACCATATGGCAAAACATGGAGCACCAGGAGTCTAAACACTCGGACCTTCGTCCTTTTGCAAAGATGTTGGGACTGCCACACACCCCTTTCCAGCAACCTCATTCACTCCACTCTGCATAGCACTCACTTTACCAGTGTACAGACCAGCCATGATATCAAGCAACTATGAGGGGATCCCACAAAGTCTCAGGATGTCCCACAGGGCAACACAATTAACTGAGTCAAGCATAACCCAAAGAGAAACATTTAACTTTCTAGCGCTTCATCTGTATAAATCTGCAAGAATTAGTACTAGTTACATAAAACACCTTTAAATGGTGTTCATTATACAAAGTTGTAGTAGAAAAAAAAACTCAAGATTGTTTGTTCAGCTGTCACCATTCCCGTGTGAGTATCATAGGCTGCAATTGCTCCAACTGTGGCAATATGGAAATAGTTTTACCATGCATGTAAAAAGCCTTGCTATGATCTTTACTAGGAAAAAAGTGCTATATAGAAGCAAAAGATACTGGCTCATTGTGCAACCCTACTGATACGACCATTGACTTCCAAAGCAGTTAAATTATATTGTAAATGGTAGTATCTAGAAAGATTTGAACTGTGTATGACAAGGGTCCTGGTGCATGTCCATCCTGTGATTATGTGACTCTGAGCATTGAATTAACAGTTGCAATGTCCATCATCTTAGTTGATATTAACAGTTTGTGCAGAAGCAAGAGTTTTCAAGTTCATGACTAGAGAAGTGTCTCAGTGACTTCACTGTGCTTTAAAGTCACTCTCTTAATGGTGTTTGAGTAATGCCCTTTGTAGCTTTACAGCCAATCCTAGCAAATTAATGTTAATGTCAAATTTGCATAAATGTTTGCTTAGAACAGAATGTTAGTTTGCATAGCTACAGTACACATATAATGATGGACTCTGTTTTGTCCCCTACTAGCTGTGTTTACCCGGCTTTGAAATTTCATAAGACAACAGGCCTCATTTACATTTACATCAGTTAATCGGATTTATCAGAAGTACTAGGAAACTAAATAGTGCTGACCAATTTTCATTTTCTATAGCATAACTTATTTTTAATCAAGTCAATAAAAGCATTTTTGAAATTTTGATTTCGTTGTGAGACTTTTAACTCCTAAATACTGATATATCAACATGTCCTTTCTTAGTGGATACCTACTGTCCTATGTGTACAATCCTGCCAAATTTCAGCCTGAAGTACTAAATGGGAAAGAATGTATTCATTGTTGAGTGAGTGAGTAAATAAACCAGTAATATGGCCATGGAGGCATGCTTAGGTAGAAGTATACTACCTATATGCTGCATACCACGTTCAGAGCAGGTCATCCACCTAAAGTTAAGCATGTTCAGGCACAGCCAGTTCTTGGACGGGAAATCAACCAGGAAAAGCTTGGGTGGCTGATGGAAGAGTTGTTGGTGAGGCCAGCAGGGGGTGCGTACCCTGTGGTCTAAATGTGAATCCCAATACCCAATTCAGTGACGGGGACACTGTGCTGCAAAAATGGCGCCATTCTTTGGATGAGATGTAAAATCAAGGTTTTGACTCTCTGTGTTCATAAAAGATCACTGAGCATCCTTTGTAAAAAGTAGTGTGTATCCTGAAGTCCAGACCTAAATTGTCCACCACGGCTTGGTCATTCTGGCCCTCTAATCATCCGCTGTCTGTGATTGGCTAACTGTCTTTAACCCCTTCATCACCTAACAGCTAATGTGTGGCAAGCATACTGACCATTACAGAACTTGGTGATGTCTATGATGTCTGGATAGCATAAGGCATATGATAAAACAGAAAAACAAAGGTAGTTATGTACAAACAGGTAGTAAACACCCTTCAGGCTAACTTTGTATATGCATAAACTAGCTATATAGTGATCTTATATGGGTTTTAGTTGTGCTAATAGTGACAGCAACAAAGTCACATTGCAGTGGTAAACCAAATACTGTTTTATGCAATGAGAGAATGTTCATACCTATGTGTTTAGTCTGCCTCTCCACTCCTTCCTTTTTCCTTCTGTGCTCCTGAGTGCCTGGTGGTTTTTGCCTTTTAATTTTGAACACTCCCCGATAAGTCCTCACCTTCATGTCACCACTTTACTTGCAATATAGTTTTTGGTGGCTGGGTGGGTTACACCACACTATCCTAACAGCAGTCTAAACACCTTTCCCAACTTCCACATTGCAACAATAGTACACTTGGAAAACAATCCATAAAACTAGGCATTTAACCCCCACTTGAAAAATTTATAACTAGTCTGCATATAGACGACTGGTGGTTGAACTGGTCAAGGGTGTTTGTTTCAGGCTGATAGTTTAAAGCTACTAAAATCTTTTTTTCCCAGTTTGGCACCCTCTGCTCATTCTCATTCTATTCAAGATAAAGACTGTCAGATTTCATCACGGTGCTGAAAATCTGGCAATAAAACTGCAGGGTCACACAAAAGTAGTGATCTGCAAAAAAAAAAATATTTCACTCTGTCAAACATTGTGAGAGTTTTGTGGGAGATGAATTCAAATTTGGCAACAGAATCGCTCTATCACGTTCAGGTTTTGAAATACGAAGGTTTAAAATGAAGATACATTTGTAGTATTAAAATTCATTGCAGTTGTCATTCCAACACTTCAAAAACATTAGCACTGTTTTTACAAATCCCATATCAAATTGCATAAAACAGAGACAACTGAACTAGGCGGACACACAGACACACACACGCACACACACACACACACACACACGCACACACACACACACACACACACGCATACACACACAGATAGTTGCCCTTTTATTAATGTAAATAAACTGATTTCTGCCTGTGCGGCAGTTGCTCTTTGCTGTTGTATTTAGCGTTAACTTTTTCAATGCACTGTGTCCGTCCAGTTGCAATGTCTTTGTTAAATGCCATCTGGTACAGTATAGGATTTATTAAGGTGGATTTTATATGGCAACTGCAGATTTGCGTCCTGTCCAGGGTTTGTTCATATCTTGCATTTCCAAATAGACACCAAAAATTGGACAAAATTGGCTCAGAAATATAAATTGGAAAACACAGTGGATAACCACGAAGGGTGTAATATAAGCAGCTGGAAAAAAAAGAAATACCAAAGAAGCAGAGATACGAGCGTGATGTTTTTAAAAACTTCAGAAAACAGGGAAGAATGCAAGAAAAAGCACCGAAGCTCGGATTAATTAAGTGCGCCCTGCTAGTGCGGCTCCTTTTCTAAGAAATCCCGCAGAAGGTGCGGCGGCTCCCTGTCCACTGATTGTTTACTATGAAACGCCGTTTAGTTTAAACCGTGTATTTTTTTTATTACGGCTACTTTGAAATGCTGGTGCTCGGTTTCAGCGTAACTTTTACGGTTTGCTGCGCTAAAAACAAACGATTTTCCCCCATACTCTTCATCTCCACGTTTTCTTAGGTATCTACAGACAAAACTCCTTACCTGACAGACTGATGTTCACCAGTTCTATTGATAATAAACCCGTCCAAGTTGTTTACCTGTAGCTTACTGAATGTCTGGCGTGTGAAAGTGAAAGTGCAAGTTCTCCTGAATGCGGGGTTTCCCTTGAAGGAGCAGCCGTGGTTTATATCGTCGTTATCAGCTGCCGCATCTCGTGAAGAATTTGCCTGTTCGGTGTTTACAAGAAATAAAAGCATTTATGAGAACTGATCTAATGTTTTTTTATGTAGCGCCTTTCCTCGATGCCTTCATGTCTACATGGGTTATTTTTGGGGACTTCTCGGGGTTTACTTGAACATGCCGCATATTAACGTTGACTTAATGATGTGGTGCTCCGTCCAGGCTTGAGTGCCTGGATTTTACAACCAGGGCCATCTAACAGAAACATACATAGGCAACAGAAACATTTCTGTTGGGGTCTCCGGCCAGTGCCCATTGTGTCCATACGTTAAGATGGCCCTGGTTACTACCATCTCAACCCCAACAGGCAAGGAAGGAAACCCTTTCACCAAAAACACCATTTTCAGGTATGTAGTGGTGACTTTTTTTTAGTACTGCGGTCCTGTTTTGGTGTTAACTTTAATTTTTTTTTATAAGAACTAGGGAAACGTGTAACTTGATGCTCTCTACACGTCACAAAATATCAATCAGACAATGGGATGCTGGTGTCTGGTCTGTCTCGACTGGCACAGTTAGAAACTACTAATTGTACATCTACTTATCTATACAATTATCTATTTTGTGGCAGCAGCACCATGCCTAAAACCATGCAGATACAGGTCAGGAGCTTCAGTTTAATATTCACATCAAACACTAGAATGGGGAAAAATGTGATTTAGACCACCTATGCTGAGATTGTTAGTGCCAGACTAACATGTCTGCAGGTTTGAATATTTATGTAACTGCTGATCTCTGGGATGTTTACATACAAGAGTTTCCAGGGTGGACCCAAGCCATAATGGGGCACTAAGCAGAACAAGATTTGGGGTCCCCCCACCACCTTGGTGCTGCCAAAACTACTATTGTCAATGCTTGATCATTTGCACACCTGCTATAAATCTAGCACACCCATTAAAAATTGTATTAGTTGTTGCTGTTGCTTACATTATACCAATGTCAGCCTGGAATGTTTACACTCTTCTGTGGTTTTTAATCTTAAAATGTATTAAACTCATCAAAGTGGTCTCATGTTAACGTGCATTTTAATATTCAAAGTGAAGGTTTCCTAACCCAGTCCTCAGGCTCCACTAGACAGTTCAACTTTTTGTTTTATCCTAATTCTCAGCACACCTGAACCAGCTGTTCAGTATTACTGATTGCTTGGCTCTGTTGTAGAGGGGAGTTAGAATAGAACAAAAAGTTGGACTGTCTTTGGGGGGCTTTGGGGGGAATGAGGGCTGGGATGAAAATCCCTATTCAAAGAAATACAGTGCTTTGAGTACAGTACATACATTGATTGCATACATGGCATGCATTGATTTTACAATGAAATACACATGCGTTTATATCCTTCCTCCCCCTCACCCCCCAACTAGCTATTGTTAGCCAAACATACCTTGACTAACGCTATTTAGCAAGTGCGTATGGTATTGAAATGCTGAAATTCATCATGTAACTTACCTTTATCTTGCCATTTTTCTCATCTTCTATTTTTTTATTCTTTCTTTTCTCTGCTACAGTAGGATATGTCCTTTTCTGTGACATAACTTTTTTGCAGCTTTTCAACGCAGAGAAGACTGTAACCTAATGTTAGTCTGACTGATAACATTCAATATAATGTCCTTTACAATGCATGTTCATGCACACGATTTGTGACACCAGCTCACACCAGCTTAACATAACATTGTGTTTCTGTGTGATTACTGTAGGCATAATATATCACAAAATATTAATATGTTCCCTTAAGATTATAAAGTTCTTTCTGTCATTTTTCCCATTTCTTTGCCATGTGGTCACACTGTTTCATTGCGGGGCCGTAACATGTAGTATAATTAATGAGATTTCAGATAAATCTTGAACGTTTAATCCAAATGACACGGATCCATGCCAGAATACAACATGTCAAAATATTTACATCACACTTTATGTCCAACATCATGCAGAATTACATATATTTTAAATTTAAATGCAGCGATTTTCTTTTATATTCCAGGTAAATTGCATCATACAGAAATAGGGGAAAAGCGTTCATCTGTGCCCTCCAAACTATCTCCTTGTTTTAATAACATGATTGGGTGCCCTGTAATCCTGGCAAAGCAGGAGACCCGAGGAGTAGCCTACTTGTGTTGTAGTTAGATTGCTGATTGAAGTTGTTTTTTGGCGAGACTGACAATTTGTTGAAAATGACTCGGCAGAGTCACCATGAAAGATGACCTGACGCATTGGAATATTTTTTCCAGCTCAAAGAAGAAAACGAACAATGTTGTTCTTATTTGGACTTGGAAAGATACTGTCATGAGAATGGTAAAATAAATATTCCTCAGGCTGGTTGTGGCCTCAGGGGCCCTAAACAGTCGTTTAGTTCGCTTATGCCTTGGGCTGGCTCTGACGGTCTCTACAGTTCACTCAGAATGATGCAAAAAGCAAAAAAAAAATCCAGTGAGTGGCAGTTCTACATACGGAAATGCCTTGTTGATAAGGGAGTTCAGAGGAGAATGGCCAGATTGGATCCAGCTGACAGAAAGGCTATGGTAACTCAAATAGTCACTCTGTACAACTGAGCAGAAAAGCATCTGAGAATGCACAACACATTGAATTTTAGACCACAGAAGAAGACCACGTTGGGCTCCATTCTTGTCAGCCAAGATCAGGAAGCTGATGCTACAGTAGGCACAGGCTCACCAAAACTGGACATTTGAAGACTGGAATAATGTAGCCTGGTCTGATGAATGTCAATTCATGCTGAGATACATGGATGGTAGGGTCAGACTTTGGGGGCAACAGCATGAATCCATGTGCCCAACCTGCCATGTGTCAACAGTCCAGGCTGGTGGTGTGGTGCAATGGTGTGAGGAATGTGTTCTTGGCACACTTTGGTTCAATTAATATCAATAAGTCATTGCTTGAATGCCATGACCTATCTGAGTATTGTTGAAGAACATGCACCTTCCTTCATGGCCACAATTTACCCATCCTTAGTGGGTAGTACAGAACAGTAGGAGTACAGAAGAGGACTTTAGCACATTGCTCTGTGGAGTTCCTGGGCTGAGGGTCAGCAAGGAGGATGGGATGCTGCCTGTCCACACAAGTTGAGGTCTGTTGGTTAGGAAGTCCAAACCCAGAGGGAGGCACTAAGACTAAAGTCTCAAAGTTTGCTGACATTGTGTTTATAACTCCTGCTTAGTGATAGCAATTATGGTAAGGAATCATTCCCAGTGATCTTTCCACTTAGGTTTACAGATGAGGGAGCAAATCCAGCTTAAAGAAACAGCAAAGTAAACGCAGTTACAGTAAGATAACCAGGGGTGGACCTACTATGAAGCTAATGAAGCTTAAGCTACAGGGCCCTAAGTCTAGGAGGAGCCCCAGAAGAGACATTAGTCCACATTGCTTAAAAATTCTGGGTGTCTACTGAATCAGAGGGGGTTTTAAGAAAAAATAATATTAACAATATAGTGTAAGTCTTTACAAAATAATGTTTTATTAAAATGTCATTTAAGCTACATGACTGAGCATTGACATTAGAGTTCTTTAAATTGTGTAGTAAAAATGGACAGCCAAACAGAATAATAATAAATTATATCACACTGACATAAGTACATGAGCACATATGTTCTCAAACTTACACACAGATGCTCAAACCCCAGCACATACATATGTATTTAGCATATACATATGTACACACAGTGCCACTTAAATACACACACTAATTTCAAGATTTCACATATGACTAACTACATGATCAAAGTGTTTAAATTTATGGAAGGAGTTGGTCCAGTAGATCCAGTTGTGAAATTAAAATAAATTCTTCAATAAGAACACTAGGACACAATTGGAGACTTTTTAAGGGCAGGTTTTGCTCAAATGTTGGAAAGTTTTTCATTACTCAAAGAACTTTGGACACATGAAAAAATACCAAGTAGTGTGGTGGAGAGTTGGACTTTAGGGACCTTCAGATCCCCATATGATGTTATTTTGGACAATCTAGCTAGATAGGATGAACAAGCTCATTGGGCTGAATGGCCTGTTCTTCCCTAATGTTCTAATGTTCTACAAAGAGACACAACTGCTGCACACAAACACTTGTATCATTCACAAGGTTTCATGAACTGGCAGTGTAACTGAACATCAGGTTAGATGATTTGTGGTTTCGATTCTATAAAAAGAAGTGTTTTCATGGCACTGGAGAGTGGTGAGCTGTTGCATGTTGGTTACGCATGTAAGTCACAATCTCACTGTACTCTGTACGTGCAAGTTACTTAGCACATGTGAATAAGAATTTTCCATATACTCTATACATGTGTTAATAATGACCTCATAAGCCTTTAATTGGCAGCTCCTAAGGTTTCATGTAACAATGCATAAAAGGAATGGTGCAATTTTAAGGGGTGTTGCCTGAAGGGGGGTACTTTATCTCCCCAAACCTGACACAGACAGACAGAGGCGCAAGTTCAGCAACACACGCAGGTTTTTTATTGTTTTGTGTGAAACTCTCCCTTAAGCGTATCCCACAATTCAGCCACAATTACAAAGCACAGTACAGTAAAGCATGCAGCACTCTTTGTCTTTGCCTTCTTTCTCTCTTTATATTTCTCTGCCTCTGTCCACCTCCACTTCTCCTCCAGGAAGCTTCTTCACTTTCCTCCTGATTCTGGCTTTTGTAATGAAGGCAGCCGGTTTCTTTTATGCTCTACCTGGGAATATTGCTGGTGGCTTGTTAGCTTGGTCCGGAAGCACTTTTGGGTGAGGCAGAAGCCCAACGAAGTAGGGCTTCTCAGTCCCTGCAGCACCCCCTGGTGGTACCCACGGAACACAGCAGGGCTGAGTAGCACAACGCCACCCCCCCATGAAGCCGCAGCAATCTAGCATTCAGGGGAAGGTAATGCCCTATGCACGTTCTCTCCCCAAGTGCCTGCGTTATGGAGGCATCCCAGGTAGATAAGGACCCCGGCTGTCTTACAGTAAGTGTAGTTCTTCTTGATGTTGCTAGTTAACTTCATCCTTCATTCACAAGGAAGGAAAATGACGAACATCCTGCTTCTATGTTCAGAAGTTTTAGGAAATAACCTTAAAGACAGCTGTAAGATGAGCAACTATATCTGTTATATAGTTAGTGTCTCAGCGAGTGTGGGGGTCAAAGATAGGTCAAAGATGGGCTGAGAAGTTAGTGACTTATAGACTATTGAATATTTTATTGTTGATTGCACTGTTTCATTTAAATTCACACAGGACACTCCAAAATATTTTGAAATCTTTATTCTGATTATTGTTCTATGATAGAATTCTCGTTGTTAGGACTACACATACAGTACACAATTTTAAAATACAATACATGGTAGACTACTTGAAATACATCTAAATAATCAAATAAATCTGAAATAAGATGAATGAGTAGAAAAAAATGAACATGATCATGTTAGATTACATGAACTACAGTAATTAAAAAAGAAATACAGAGAAAGGTCTGCTCTTACTTTCTATACTGCAGATTCTATTAACCCCAAACTGACTTAAATGAACTGAAATGATTAAATTTACTGGTCACTAAGTGCAAATCGGTCATTACAGGCAGCAAACAGTACAAAAATCTATATGAGCTGATACACCAGAAATATGAATTGAGTATAATGATACACCAGAAATATAAATTGAGTATAAAACACGAGGGTCACCAAGAAAATTTTGGAACACAGTTCTTCATGGGTGGCAATGTATTCTAGAATTGTTTGACTTCTAAGATAACCAGATGTATTTGTTAGTGTCGTCATTTTACTGCATGATCACCAAAAATTATCACTGTAAATACAGACAGACAGACAGACAGACAGACAGACAGACAGACAGATAGATAGATAGATAGATAGATAGATAGATAGATAGATAGATAGATAGATAGATAGATAGATAGATAGATAGATAGTACTTTAATTGTCTCAAGGGAAAAATTTGGGAAATATCTCTTTTGAATTATTTTTTAGTTTTTCTTTACTGTGCTCTGCTGAAAGAAAAAAAATACAATAATCTGTTAATTTTCTGATTCTTGTGAGTGCGATGTGAAAAAAAGGTTTGAAATAATGAATTAACTTGAGTGCTCATAGGTGCCTATGGTCTTGGAGATAACTCCAAGTGGGTTTTTTTTAGGTGAGTCCCTTAGGTGCTGGCTTGTTAATTCAGAAAGTTATGTAGAAATGTAATCAAGTAAATGGAGATCTCCCATGACTTATAGTACATTCAACTTTCAGGCCAAAACTGTGTCTTCCCTGACCCAATGATCATTTGCCCTATTGGAACCTCTAATAATGTGTACAGTAGCAGGCACATCTTGGCCATCTGAGAGGCTGATAAAAGTTTTTTTCCTTTTCCTTTCAGAAGAGAGCTAGGAGCAGAAGTAATGCTTGACTGACATTATCTAAGAGTTTTTACTGGCCTCACCTCCTTACTTGCCATCTCTTTGAATTCATTGATGTTCTAGCCTTTTCTTAACCCTTTGGATAATTTTTCTGTCATATTTGTACTACTACAGAATGGAAGCTGGCAGGCAGGGTTAAGCAAAAAGAACCGGAAGATGAATCATAATTCAGTTAATGCTACTAGAGGAAAGTGTGTTCAGATCAGCAGAAGCTCACAGCTGTCTGTCTTGGTGCTTTAATGCACCAATATTCCCTAAACATGATATCCATGTTTTCTGGATACATGTAAAACATAAGGTCTGGAATCATACAGCATATTCTGAGACACCGGAAACAGAAATGGTGTTCGCACCTTGGGCAGATGACCATTGTACACCCTTTAAGAGAGTGTGAAATGAGACAGAAACATTTAGGACATGCTCGGAAAGAGGGACAACCATTCAAACTGCTACCTGGTCTTCTAATCAGTGGGCAGGACAAGAGACATGCCAGCATATAACAGTTTTGGTTTCCACAGAGGTCATCCTGCAGAGATGTGCCTTTCCATTCCTGCTGGCAATCACTGCAGAATGAGAAGATCTTCGGCTGGCTTGTCGAACATGGTCGGCAGATGATGGAGTTGGTCTCTGGATTTTCTTTACTACATAAAGATTTGCAGCCTGGACACTGTTTTGAAGACAAAAGACAAGTGTTATGGATTTACATTTCATTAATAACTTTGAAGCTCTTTTGCTCTTGTCAGACTGTAAGTGGTGCTCATTGGCTTACCTACAGAGAAAGCTGAAGCCTGGTGTCATATATAAGAAAATCTGTGTGAAGACATTATGTTAGCTCTACCCACATGATAAAAAGGAGTGACAGAGGTCAGGTGGGTCTACCTCGTCTTGAGATGTATGTAGTAAATAATGGACAATTAGTAGTTGCAACCTTGCTTTATATGTCGAACAATCAATAGGTTTTAAGACTGGTGTAATTGCACAATCTAATGCATGTTGTTTGATGACACATGTCAAAAAGTAAGGTTGAAAAAAAGCTGTGGGTAGCTCATTTGCTTTTTTGTGTCTGAGTGCATTCCATTTTCATTCATGAGAGTGTTTCTGACAAGTAGTCGGTTAAACAAAATTTTAGTAAAAATGCATTTATTTGAGAAGCATATGGATTGTTGACTTGACATGAGGATTATATGACGTGAATAATGTGAAAATATTTTCATGGATGTTTCTGATATTGTTTGGTGTTGTCCAGCATTGTTCACCATTGACCCCAATTATATCAGGAGCTTGGTTAGGTCTGTTCTACATGAAAGCATAAGAAATATTTTTCTTGGTATCACTATAAACCACGTGGGGCAAATAACATAAAAACCCCCATCATTTTGGGGTGGAGTATTTCTTTAAGATAATGCAGTATCCACACATTTCACACATTGAGCACATGTGAGTAATCAAATGCTTGAAGCTTTAGATATCACTGTTACACCACTATAAGTATGCTGGTGGCAATAGCTTAAAACAACAGCAACCCATTAAGGCAGCAACTCTGAGAAGTTGTAGAGAGGACTATGTATTGGAATGTCCTCCATATGCATTCAAAGGGACCATCTATCTATCTATCTATCTATCTATCTATCTATCTATCTATCTATCTATCTATCTATCTATCTATCTATCTATCTATCTATCTGTCTGTCTGTCTGTCTGTCTGTCTGTCTGTCTGTCTGTCTGTCTGTCTGTCTGTCTGTCTGTCTGTCTGTCTGTCTGTCTGTCTGTCTGTCTATGTTTTATTTTTAAAATTGAGTACAAGGAGCACACTGGACTACCCATTTAATGGATGTAAAATATCATGGAGTTTGTCCTGTAAGGAATGCTGCTGTTGTTCTTACCTTTTTGAGCAGAGCATTGCCTGAATTGATCTGAGCTATTTTATCTTCCATGGCTTTGATCTCTTCAGCAGTGAACACCGACAGCTGCTTTATTTCCATCCAGGACCAGGCTACATGGCAGATTGGACAGAAGAACTCATCATCTCCCTGGAAACAATTGAGAACAATGTAAGATATCCGAAGGTGAGGAAGAGTGGGAGATTAGGTGGGAGATGTAAGTGTACTGCTAATATTATGCCCATTATTTGGATAAACGTGTAGGTTTTCTTTATTATAGCTGAACTCTTCATCTCTGGATTTTTTGGGATAACAACTATTTGGATATGAAACACATTACCATAAAGCACATTACTGGTATTTTCTTCTATTTTTTCTCCAATATGGAACTGCTACATGGGATTCTGTGTTGTAAACTTGTGTTCCTATGAAGCTAATTGTATGGTGCACGCTATTAATGGTGCTATATAAAACAAAGCATAGTTAACTGATTGATTGTGTGGTTCACTGGAATATATTTGAGACAATGGGGAAGCCATCATGACAGTTGCCTTAATTCAACTGATAATATCAAAGAGAAGTGATGAGCAAAACTTGAAAATGCAAAAAGCTCACCTGGTCAAGCTGTGAAGTCACCCATGCCTTAGTGAAAGATGAGTCAATGACGTGACCACAGGACGGTCTTATTTTCAAAGCAGTGAAGTGCTGAAAGTCTAGAAAGGAGAGCAGCCAAAGTGAAACTTGGTTATCTAGTGCACTTCAGATTGTGCCCAAAAATGGGCCTTTCTTTTTACAGAACATCATACGTTATGCAAATATAGGATGATTGTGTACATAAAACTAGTTTAATTTAAGTTAAAGCAACTTAATTCAACTCTGTATAGAGAAAATAGGAATACCACATTTTGAGTATTTAAGAAGTGTTAAGTTTCTGGAAGATAAACATAAAATAGGCAAGTAATGACAACAGCCCCTGATAACATGTATGTTAAAACTAAGCAATTTAATGATTTTGTTCAAAATCACTTCATTATGAAAATATGACATCTAAGAGAATTATAACAACATAACTGGAAAAAAATGTATTGTCAGCAAATGTGATTATTTTAAGCTAAACCTGATAATAAATTAGACATTCATTTTAGTTAATTTTTTGAGTGCAAGAACATCTTAGAGAGTATCCATAGACTTGGACAAGTAAGGCTAAGCAGCACCAGCTTAATTGTCACGATACTGGTGATATTATGAGGTGCAGCTTTGGGAAACAACAGATCATCTCATCATAAAAGCATAAAAAGACAAGACCATGCAGTCCATAAAACTCATTTGTTTAAATAATAGCTAAGCTTTCCCAATATTTCATCCAGATACTTCTTTAAGGCTGTTACAGTTGGCATAGATCCATTCATCAAACTGGTGGAGCTCAAATTACAAATACACTCTTAAAAATGAAGTATGGTTCTTCAGAGCGATGCCATAGGGAAACCATTTTTGCTTCCTAAAAGACCCCTCTGCATGAAGGTTCCACAAAGAACCTTCATTTATCTCTGACCTGAAACATGTCCCATATAGTAATAATAGATGGTTACAGTTTTGTGAAATACCAATAGGTTTATGATTTTAAAAGGCGTCTTTCTTCATACAATAATACAGGTTTAGTCCAAGTTTTCGTAATCTGTTAGTGTCCTGCTAGGTAGCCTACTATAGTTTAAAGATTTCAATTTTTTAAAAACATTTTTTTACATATAAATATGCAAAGAACCCATCCGAGAATAAAATGGTGCTTTGTCAAGCAATAGTTCTATGAGGAACCACACAACTCACTAAAGAACTATAAAGTGCCATTAAAGAACCAGTATTTTTAAGAGCGTACAAAAAATCCTTAAACAAATAAGTAGAAAACAAAAGTAACATTGAATTCTGCACAATTTAAAATTATGATTTAGACTAATGTTCTTAAGAATTATTAATGAACGTCAGCTAAAATAAAAATGAAAAGGGCAGCCTTGTATGACTTGGTGATTTGACTTCCTGCCAACTGTTTTTCACTCTCCTCTTGTTTGAATGTCAGTCGCCCTTGGCATTTGTTGGGTTGGCAGTCCTTGCCCTCTTGCCCGTAACCCCTTCACGGTTACAAAAAGGAAAACATACGCTGCTTAAGTTTCCAAAAGACATGTGCTCAAATAATATAATAAGAATCTTCCAGTATGCAGTGGCTACCTGTAGTCTTAAATGTGAGTCAACTCAATAAAACAAATCTATAAACTGACCAAGGCAGGGATCCAGAGAACGGGGTTCAAATCCAGCGGTGTTACTTTTAAATTTTAACAATAATGCTTGATGTTTTGAATAGGATGAAGTTAAAAGATGGAACGGAAGCAACTGTTAGGACTTGAATGCATTTTACGGTGACGCAGACTCTCGCACTCATTCTGCGAGCACCCACAAAGCTCGTTTTAGATTTTGTGTTTAACATAATTAATGATGAACACGACCGCGATACGCGCTTGAACAGTAATGCAGGGGCATCGTAAATAACCAAGAGAAAAAAATAATAATTAGAAAACAAACTGTCGCACTGCTGGAGGATGTCAGCTTTCGACCGTCGTAAAATCGAAAAGGATCATCATCGACGCTTTTGAAATGTCTACCCGAGTGATGCGACCCTACCTGAGTCAACGGGACCGGCCGACAACCGCCTCAGCCAACGCATGGAAAACATGACAGGAGCGAAGGAAATCCTAGTGAGTCTGACAATGGAGAGACGTTCTCGGCTACACTGAGTGGAAAACCCCTGTTTGAATACATTCGGTTTCGGATTAAACCACTGCTGTTTTCGCTTTTGCATGCGCACTGCAACAAGATAGACAGCTAAATCTGAAAACAGCCGACCAGACGTCAACGCCTTATGATGAGGGTCACTGTCGCTAAATGATTTAATTAATGTTATATGTGTTTCACTTCCTTAGATCAACTTATTGTGCATAGGGTAAATGCAATGTGCAACTCAAAACTTAACTTTAAATTCAGAATGGCCACTATTAAACAAGCAATGCACATGCCTTTATTACACTGACCTGCTGAAGTTTACTGAAATTTTAAGCCTCAATAATTTGGGTTCAAGGTATCGGTTAAGACAGTGAAACAACCTGAACAACGGTGATTCCCCTGCCGACATATCTTCAATGTATGGATTAAAAGGTGCCTATCACTTACTACGGAAATGCTTTGCTTATTGCTGTTTTTTATTTTATATTTATTATTTCCATCCATCCATCCATTTTCCAACCTGCTGAATCCGAACACAGGGTCACAGGGGTCTGCTGGAGCCAATCCCAGCCAACACAGGGCACAAGGCAGGGAACCAATCCTGGGCAGGGTGCCAGCCCACCGCAGTATTTATTATTTAAAATGTTTTATTATTTTGTCATTACTTTACTGGACAGCAGTGATGCCATTTCAAATTCAAGACGCTTCACTATCGTTTTTTTGAGGAGTGTAGCTCTGCTGTGGCTAAACACCAGGCCATGACATCAGTGTACTCTTAGTCAACAGCTCAGTCTGTTTTTTTTTTTTTTTTGTTCTTTATTCACAGCCTTGTTTTGCAAATCACGGACCTGAAAGTTGGTACTATAAGTACTTCGTAAGATTCATGTGGTTTTTGATATAAAACTTTCGGTGGTAGGAGTGGCTCAGGTCAAAGAGACTGCGTGATCTATGGACAGAGAAATAGCGTCTGAATGGGTATAATGATCAGCAGGCTCGCCTTCCTTTCATGTAAGAAATCCAGATTTAATTCCTGCCTTTTCATTTGACTTTAATTAAGCATTTCCTTCTCCATTTTTGTCATGGGCAAGTGGACAAATTATTAAAAATAAAGGTGCCAGGCATGGTTCTTTATAGAGCAATGCTGTAGGGGAATCATTTTTAGTTCCCGAAAGATCTATCCACAAAAAAACTTTATTTTTTTAGATCCATGACAGGACAGGCTCCATACAGTAAGTAACCAAGAATAACAGACTTGTGATCCACCAATGGTCCATGATTTTAAAAGGACACTTGCTATATACAATAACGCAGGTTAACTCCAGGCTTTATTATCTGTTAGTGTCTTGCTAGGTAACCTATCATAAATTATAGATTTCAGATTGTTTTTATACATATTACTGTAAGTTTATCAAAGCACAAAGAACCCTTCTCAGAATGAAATGGTGGCTTGTCAAGCAATGGAGCCATGAGGAACCACACAACCTATTATTAGTGTACAATGTTTCAGAGGTTTTGTATTGTGGTTTGGGGTATTTTTCACCAGAAAGGAAAAAAATAGGAATATTAAATGCAGAGACAGTTTTACCAACAATTATGTACTAAATGCAGTTTGAGGATAAAGTTTGGTAATATATAATTTTCTACCTTTGCACATTTTCTACATGCAACAAGGGGTAACTCAACTTTTATCTATCTATCTATCTATCTATCTATCTATCTATCTATCTATCTATCTATCTATCTATCTATCTATCTATCTATCTATCTATCTATCTATCTATCTATCTATCTATCAATACAGTATATACATATATATCTCTACAGCATGTATATTGTGACAGATGGCGGCTGGCGCCATCATCTGACCAAGAGGCCTCCATAATGGAAGGACAGAGGGAGATGACTTATGAAGGACGCTGTCTCCCCCGAACTGCTATTTAGCAGCCCTCCTGGGGTGCAACAACCCCTCAGAGATGCACAGGGCTATATGGGACTTGGTATTGGTCAGCTCAACCATGTTCCTTCTCCACACCTCATAGGCGAGCTTCATCCACCTCCTCCTGACTCAGGATCCCCTCTATGAGGCAGCTGGCTCCTTTTTACGCCACACCCGGGAGAATTCCAGGTGGCTCTTTATGGAGGTCTGGAATTATTCCCAGGTGTGGGTGGAAGCCCAAAGTAGGGATCTGAAGGTTCCACAGCTCCCCCTGGTGGCATTCTCAGAACCCAATAGGGCTGTGCTGACAAATAGATAGATAGATAGATAGATAGATAGATAGATAGATAGATAGATAGATAGATAGATAGATAGATAGATAGATAGATACTTTATTAATCCCGATGCCGTATATAATCACGTATAAGTCTGGTCTTGAAACCCGAAAAATCGATCATAAAATCAAATCCTAACTTAACAGGCCATTCAAAAATAAGACATTTAAATTTTTTTTTTTACATCTTGCCTCCTCCAGTCTCACATCAGTTTCTCAGATGCATCGAATTTTGTTGCGGCAGCACAGTTACCCATTTCTTTTGCTACTTCAACAATGTTTAATTTAAAACCAGCATCATATTTTCTTCTGAACGCTCCATTATAGATAAGGGATGCTCTTACAATAAAGGTGTATGAGAGTGTGAGATACAAAAAACACAAATGTCACTTCTGAATAGTTCAGGTGGGTATTACCATGTGGTCATGTAGGCACAATACATAGAAAAAAAGGCAGTGTGCTCCATGGTCACGCTTTCAGGTGGGCGTTAGCATATCATAATCTCTTGGATCAATAGTGTGAGTTTTCCGAAATCGACTTATACGACCAACATTATAAAATATCAGAAATTATACTGTAAAATCAAAGCCTGACTTATCTGTGGGAGAACTTATCCATGAGTATATACGGTAGTAATTTCCATACGCCCTGTGGGAATCCAAGGTGCCGTTGGAACCCAGAAAGGGCTGCCAAGTAGTAGTTTGGGGGAGATAGCGCCCTGCAAGGACATTTCCCTCTGTCCTTCGTTTAAGGAGGCCTCCCGGCCAGGTAAAGATGCCGGCTGTCCCTCACAATATATATAAATACATATATATATATAAATACATATACATTTATATATATATATATATATATATATATATATATATATATATATATATATATATATATATATATATATATATATATATATATATATACATACACATATACACATAAATATTGTCACGCACGAGCGATTAAGGAGCAGCTAAAGGACCCGACAAGCAGCGTGAAACCAAAAGACAGGGGACTATGGCAGTGTACTAACCACTCTCTGCTTGTTTCAACAGGAAAGACCAGAAAACACCATTGTGAATTCAGCCTGAAATCTATAGCCAGCAGGGCGAGCCACTTCTGGGTTCCTTCATCCCCTGCGGTCCCCCAATGATGACATCACTACATCCCATGAACCTCAGCGCCTCCTTTCCCAGCATTCCATTTCCATTTCTGTTCCCACTCCATAAAATGTCTGTGCTTCAATATATTGGTGTGCGTTTAATTTTGGAAACCAGTGTTTACAGTACTTGCGGTGGGCTGGCGCCCTGCCCCGGGATTTGTTTCTGGCTTGCGACCTGTGTTGGCTGGTATTGGCTCCAGTGGACCCCCATGACCCTGTAGTTAGGATATAGTGGGTTGGATAATGGATGGATGGATGTTTACAGTATATAGGGACAAAGTCTCCAACCCTTAAACATTGTTTCTGTGTTTTCTTCACAGTGGCATAGTCGGCAGGATACAGCGTCACGAGGATGTCAGAAGGACAGGACCTGAACACTGTGTTAACTACTTTCGTGACCAAGCTCCAGAATGTAAAGCTGGAGCTCGCAACCACCCGGATGGAGCTCACGGAGACAAAGACATGGCAAGCAGCAGCAGAAGCAGTAAAACAGGGGCCCGCATGGCCACCACCACCTCCGTTAGTTCCGCTCGCGTATTCTGATGACATCGAGTCGTATTTACTGATATTCGAGAGGACCGCCTCTCAAAATCAGTGGCCAAGGATGGACTGGGCCCACATACTGGTGCTGTACCTAAAGTTGGCTATGCAGCGGGCTTATTATGACCTTCCTGAGGAGGAAGCCACTGATTATGACCTCTTGAGGGCTGAGATATTTACATGGTACGGGGTGACATTGAGCCAGCAAGCGAGGGAATGGCGGCATTGGAAGTTCGACCCCGACAGCCCAGCGAGGGCCCAGGTGTTCAAGTTCTGGGGTAAGCTGGGCCGCTGCCTAATGCCAGACATTAACCAGGCCCACCAAGTACAACCCCAATTCTAATGAAGTTGGGACGTTGTGTAAAACGTAAATAAAAACAGAATACAATGATTTGCAAATCCTTTTCAACCTATATTCAATTGAATACACTATGAAGACAAGATGTTGAATGTTCAAACTGATAAACTTTATTGTTGTTTTGCAAATCTTCACTCATTTTGAATTTGATGCCTGCAACACGTTCCAAAAAAGCTGAGACAGGGGCATGTTTACCACTGTGTTATATCACCTTTCCTTTTAACAACACTCAATAAGCGTTTGGGAACTGAGGACAGTAATTGTTGAAGTAGGTGGAATTCTTTCCCATTCTTGCTTGATGTACAACCCCAGTTGCTCAACAGTCCGGGGTCTCCATTGTCATATTTTGCGCTTCATAATGCACCACACATTTTCAATGGGAGACAGGTCTGGACTGCAGGCAGGCCAGTCTAGTACCCGCACTCTCTTTTACTACGAAGCCACGTTGTTGTAACACATGCAGAACGTGGCTTCGCATTGTCCTGCTGAAATAAGCAGGGATGTCCCTGAAAAAGACGTTGCTTGGATGGCAGCATATGTTGCTCCAAAACCTGTATGTACCTTTCAGCATTAATGGTGCCTTCACAGATGTGCAAGTTACCCATGCCATGGGCACTAACACACCCCCATACCATCACAGATGCTGGCTTTTGAACTTTGCGCTGATAACAATCCGGATGGTCCTTTTCCTCTTTGGCCCGGAAGACACGACGTCCATGATTTCCAAAAACAATTTGAAATGTGGACTTGTCAGACCACAGTACACTTTTCCACTTTGCGTCAGTCCATCTCAGATGAGCTCGGGCCCAGAGAAGCCGGCAGCATTTCTGAGTGTTGTTGATATATGGCTTTCGCTTTGCATGGTAGAGTTTTAACTTGCACTTGTAGATGTAGCGACGAACTGTGTTAACTGACAATGGTTTTCTGAAGTATTCCTGAGCCCACGTAGTAATATCCTTTACAGAATGATGTCGGTTTTTAATGCAGTGCCACCTGAGGGATCGAAGGTCACGGGCATCCAGTATTGGTATTCAGCCTTGCCGCTTACGTGGAGAGATTTCTCCAGATTCTCTGAATCTTTTGATGATATTATGGACAGTAGATGATGAAATCCCTAGATTCCTTGCAATTGTACGTTGAGAAACGTTGTTCTTAAACTGTTGGAATATTTGCCCACGCAGTTGTTCACAAAGTGGTAAACCTAAGCCCCATCCTTGCTTGTAAACGCCTTTGGGAGTGGCGACTAGGGCAATTTCCCCAGGCCCCGTGCCTGAGGGGGGGCCCGCGATAGGAGATTCTTTTGTCACCGTCAGCTCATCATACAAATATGCGGGGCCTCTGCAAGACATTCAAATCCGTTATAGACTGAAATACGGTACGTGGTGGATTTCTTCTAATTCCTGTGACCATTGCGAGCACAGAAAGAAGCTTTTCAAAGTTGAAATTTATCAAAAATTATCTACGATCAACAATGTCGCAAAACAGACCGTGCAGTTTAGCTATTTTGTCAATCGAAAAGGAACTTGCCTCAACATTGGACTACGAAGATCTTATCAATGATTTTGCTCAGCGAAAAGCCAGAAAAGTGGACTTCTGTCTGTGACTGTCAAAGCAGCTGTTTGGTAAGTGTTCATTTTATTACAAGTGTTCTGGTTCTCCGTAATTAAATAAATTTGCCGACTCCAGCAGGTTCGGCAGAAACGACTGTTATCTAGTTTGTTAATTTTGCGTGCAAAATGTTTCTGAATCATTAATTAAGTTGGTTAAAGGCCACTAAACCAATATAAGAATAATTACAATATGTAATGTAATCAAACGGCCAATGTTACCTACATAAGGCACCATGTTTTTTAACAATAATAAGGCATACAGCATTAGAGGCGGACAAGCCCGTGAGCATGGTGGTACGGTATATAGCCTACACTTATGGCTCTCGGCCCCGCATATGACACTCGCCCAAGGCCCCGCGTACTCCTAAGGCCGCCTCTGATTCGATATCTTGTCTTCGTAGAGTATTCAATTTAATATAGGTTGAAAAGGATTTGCAAATCATTGTATTCTGTTTTTATTTACGTTTTACACAACGTCCCAACTTCATTGGAATTGAGGTTATAGTAGAACAGGTGGCCTGTGAGGGCTTAGTCAATGTCATGGACATGAACAGCCTTCTTGAGGTCCTTGAGCACCAGCTGGCGGTGAACCAAGCCAGTGGGTCAGAAAGGTCTGCTCATGGCACCCGGCATGGTCGAGCTGCATCGCACGGGAACTAGTAGGGCTCTTTTCCCAAGTGGGTATACCTAAAGAAGTTCTTACGGACCAAGGTACATCTTTTATGTCAGATACGTTCAGGGAGGTTGCCAAGTTACTCCGCATTAAGCATCTTAAGATGTCTGTCTATCGCCTACAGATGAATGGGTTGTAGAATGATTTAACCAGACCCTCAAACAGATGTTCTGCAAGGTAGTCAGTGAGGACGGTAGGGACTGGAACTAACTCCTTCCACTCGTACGTTTTGCTTACCAGGAAGCCTGAACAGGATTTTCCCCTTTTGAATTATTATACGGGCGACAACCCCAGGGTATTTTGGACATCCTAAAAGAAGAATGGGAAGGAGAGGCCCTTCCCTCCACCAATATTTTAGAATATATCGTGCAGTTACGCAATAGATTGGCAAAAATCTGGCCCCTGCTAAAAGAGCACATGGCAAAAATTCAATCAGTACAGGCGCAAAATTATAATAGAAACAGCTCCCTACGGGAATTTCAGCTGGGAGACCGGGATATGGTACTAGTGTCCACTTCCCATTCTAAACTTTTGGCACATTGGCAGGGCCCGTACAAGGTTAAAGAGAGAAAAGGGCTTGTCAACTATTTGGTGAAACAACCAAATTGCCGACTGAGCATGCGGGTGTATCACATCAGTTTATTAAAGCCGTGGAAGGACAGGATGGCCGTCCCCCCACTCTGGCCCAACCCACTCCCTTTTCTCGAAAACATCTACCCTTAACCTCAGTCCCAATTTGAGTGCCCACCAAAGACAGGAGCTGGAATCTGCAATCATGTCTGTCCTGGAAGTGGTCAGTGAGGCACCCGGCCGTACCTCGCTGATTCAGCATGACATTGTGACGGACCCTGGGGTGATCTTCAGGGAACGCCCCTACCACCTTCTGGAGGTAGAGTAGGAAGTCCAGCATATGTTGGATATGGACGTTATTGAGGAAAGTCACAGCTGTTTGTCCAGTCCCATCGTTCTTTTCTCCAAGCCCGATGGGTCACAGAGATTTTGTAACGACTTTCGGCATCTCAATCAAGTCTCCAAATTTCACGCATATCCCATGCCCCGAGTAGATGAACTCCTCGAGCGGCTGGGGAATGCGCGTTATTTGACTACTCTTTCATGACAAAGGGATACTGACAAATTCCCTTAACAGCATCCACAAAAGAAAAAACAGCATTTAGTACCCCTAGCAGACACTGGCAGTACAAGGTCCTCCCATTTGGATTGCACGGGGCACCGGCGACCTTCCAGCATCTGGTACATAGAGTGCTAAAGCCCCACAATACCTACTGTGCTGCCTATTTAAATGACGTTGTCATCTTTAATTTAATATTATTTATTGTATCAGTATGCTGCTGCTGAAGAATGTGAATTTCCCATTGGGATTAATAAAGTATCTATCTATCTATCTATCTATCTATCTATCTATCTATCTATCTATCTATCTATCTATCTATCTATCTATCTATCTATCTATCTATCTATCTATCTATCTATCTATCTATCTATCTATCTATCTATCTATCTATCTATCTATCTTTTCCAACACCTGGGAGGAACATGTGCTGCAGGTTTATACCATTCTCCTGACACTAGCGAGAGCCAGGCTGCGTATTAACCCCAAGAAATGTTTCTTCGGGTTGAGCGAAGCTAAATATTTGGGCTACCTGGTGAGCAGGAGAGTGGTTAAACCACAGTGTTCAAAAATTGAAACCATTCTTGACTGGCCTCGTCCGATAACCAAGTGGCAGGTATAGGCTTTCCTGAGTTTAGCGAGTTACTACCGCCAGTTTGTGCCTCGTTTTTCCGAGAGAGCTACACCCTTGACAAATCTGACAAAGAAAAGGGCCCCTTTCAATGTGGTGTGAGATGAAATGATGGAACGTGCATTCCGTGACTCCTATTAAAGACTCCTGATTTCCATCCATCCATCCATCCATCCTCTTCCGCTTATCCGAGGTCGGGTTGCGGGGGCAGCAGCTTGAGCAGAGATGCCCAGACTTCTCTCTCCCCGGCCACTTCTTCTAGCTCTTCTGGGACACTCCAGAGGCGTTCCCAGGCCAGCCAGGAGACATAGTCCCTCCAGCGTGTCCTGGGTCTTCCCCGGGGCCTCCTCCCGGTTGGTCGTGCCCAGAACACCTCACCAGGGAGGCGTCCAGGAGGCATCCTGGTCAGATGCCCGAGCCACCTCATCTGACTCCTCTCGATGCAGAGGAGCAGCGGCTCTACTCTGAGCCCCTCCCAGATGACTGAGCTTCTCACCCTATCTTTAAGGGAGAGCCCAGACATCCTGTGGAGAAAATTCATTTCAGCTGCTTGTATTCGCGATCTCGTTCTTTCGGTCACTACTCATAGCTCATGACCATAGGTGAGGGTAGGAACATAGATCGACTGGTAAATTGAGAGCTTTGCCTTACGGCTTAGCTCCTTTTTCACCACGACAGACCGATGCAGAGCCTGCATCACTGCGGACGCCGCACTGATCTGCCTGTCGATCTCACGCTCCATTCTTCCCTCACTCATGAACAAGACCCTGAGATACTTGAACTCCTCCACTTGGGGCAGGATCTCGCTCCCAACCCTGAGAGGGTACTCCACCCTTTTCCGGCTGAGGACCATGGTCTTGGATTTGGAGGTGCTGATTCCCATCCCAGCCGCTTCATACTCAGCTGCGAACTGATCCAGAGAGAGCTGAGGATCACGGCCTGATGAAACAAACAGGACAACATCATCTACAAAAAGCAGTGACCCAATCCTGAGTCCACCAAACCGGACACCCACAACACCCTGGCTGCACCTAGAAATTCTGTCCATAAAAGTTATGAACAGAATCGGTGACAAAGTGCAGCCCTGGCGGAGTCCAACTCTCATTGAAAACGGGTTCGACTTACTGCCGGCAATGTGGACCAAGCTCTGACAACGATCGTACAGGGACCGAACAGCTCTTATCAGGGTGTCCGGTACCCCATACTTCCGGAGCACTCCCCACAGGATTCCCCTAGGGACATGGTCGAACGCCTTTTCCAAGTCTACAAAACACATGTAGACTGGATGAGCGAACTCCCATGCACCCTCTAGGACCCTGCTAAGGGTGTAGAACTGGTCCACTGTTCTGCGACCAGGACGAAAACCACATTGTTCCTCCTGAATCCGAGGTTCGATTATCCGACGGACCCTCCTCTCCAGGACCCCCAAATAGACTTTTCCAGGGAGGCTGAGGAGTGTGATCCCTGTGTAGTTGGAACACACTCTCCGGTCCCCCTTCTTAAAGAGGGAGACCACCACCCCGGTCTACCAATCCAGAGGCACTGTCCCTGATGTCCATGCGATGTTGCAGAGACGTGTCAACCAAGACAGCCCTACAACATCCAGAGCCTTGAGGAACTCTGGGTGTATCTCATCCACCCCAGGGCCCTGCCACCAAGGAGTTTTTTGACCACCTCGGTGACCTCAGTTCCAGAGATGGGGTAGCCCACCTCCGAGTCCCCAGGCTCTGCTTCCTCATTGGAAGGCATGTTAGTGGGATTGAGGAGGTCTTCGAAGTACTCCCCCCACCGACCCACAACGTCCCGAGTTGAGGTCAGCAGCGCACCATCCCCACCATACATAGTTTTTTCACTGCACTGCTTCCCCCTCCTGAGACACCGGACGGTGGACCAGAATCTCCTTGAAGCTGTCCAAAAGTCGTTCTCCATGGCCTCCCCAAACTCCTCCCATGCCTCAGTTTTTGCCTCAGCAACCACCGAAGCTGCAATCCACTTGGCCTGCCGGTACCTATCAGCTGCCTCCAGAGTCCCACAGGACAAAAGGGACCTGTAGGACTCCTTCTTCAGCTTGACAGCATCCCTCACCGCCGGTGTCCACCAACGGGTTTGGGGATCGCCGCCACGACAGGCACTGACTACCTTACGGCCACAGCTCTGGTCAGCCGCCTCAACAATAGAGGCACGGAACATGGCCATTTGGACTCAATGTCCCCCACCTCCCTCGGGACGTGGTCAAAGTTCTGCCGGAGGTGGGAGCTGAAGCTACTTCTGACAGGGGACTCTGCCAGATGTTCCCAGCAGACCCTCACAACACGTTTGGGCCTACCAGGCCTGACCGGCATCCTCCCCTACCATCGAAGCCAACTCACAACCAGGTGGTGATCAGTTGACAGCTCTGCCCCTCTCTTCACCCGAGTGTCCAAGACATGTGGCCGCAAGTCCGACGACACGACCACAAAGTCGATCATTGAACTGAGGCCTAGGGTGTCCTGGTGCCAAGTGCACATATGAACACCCCTATGCTTGAACATGGTGTCTGTTATGGACAATCCGTGACGAGCACAGAAGTCCAATAACAAAACACCGCTCGGGTTCAGGTCAGGGGACCATTCCTCCCAATCACGCCCTTCCAGGTCTCACTGTCATTGCCCACGTGAGCATTGAAGTCTCCCTGCAGTACGAGGGAGTCCCCAGAAGGTATGCCCTCTAGCACCCCCTCCAGGGACTCCAAAAAGGGTGGGTACTCCAAACTGCTGTTCGGTGCATACGCACAAACAACAGTTAGGACTCGTCCCCCCACAAGAAGGCGGAGGGAGGCTCCAAGTCGGGGGGACTCCTGATTTCACTTTTCCATTTATTCTCCAGACCGGTGCTTCGGACACAGGTTTGGGTGCCGTGTTGAGCCAAAGCATCGATGGTGCCAAACACCCCATGACAATTCTGAGCCGGAAACTGCTTGACCGGGAGACAAGGTATGCGTCGGTAGAATGGGAGGCACTGGAGATAAAACGGGCAGTGACCCAACTGCAATACTATTTGTTGGGTCGGAAGTTCACCCTCATGACGGACCATGCTGCCCTCCAGTGGTTGGCTGTTCATAAGGAGTCGAACCCTTAGGCTGCTAGGTGGTTTTTGGATCTGCAACCATATAGGTTCATGGTTGTTTATCATCGGGGTGCCCTCCAGGCTAACGCTGATGCTCTCTCCTACGTTTACGAACTCTCGGTTCTGGTCACTTGACCCGATGGGTCTGGGTCCCCCAATGATGATGTCACTACATCCCATGAACCTCAGCGCCTCCTTTCCCAGCGATCCATTTCCATTTTCGTTCCCACTCCATAAAATGTCCGTGCTTCAATGTATTGGTGTCCGTGCTTGATATTTCATGACTGACTGCTTAATTTTGTAAACTAGTTTTTACAGTATATGGGGACAGATTCCCCAACCCTTAAACATTGTTTCTGTGTTTTTTTCACAATACATACATACATACATACATACATACATACATACATACATACATACATACGGGCAAATAGGGGGCAGCCAACAGGCCTGATGCAGTGTGAAAACAATAACGAATGGGGTTTGACACAAAACGCTAATGCCTCTTTCTCTTATATTTTCACAGTTTTTATTTTTATGTAGAGCAGCTTTCACAATGAACATCACTCAATAGCACTTTCACAGTTACAACATGATTTACTATACAGTTAGTGACAAGGGTTAGCAGTAGGAATTTAAATTTGGAAACTTCTTAAAATTGGTTTCTGATGTAATTTACCCACATGGGAAAGGCTAAATTGCACACACAAACTCCCCCACTGAAACAAGCTGCAAAAACAGAGAACGAACACGGTGCGGCCAAAGGTGGGTAGTGAATCGCCCAACCCCAATTCAACAGGCAGCCTCCGAGGCACACTACAATGCTACCCCCACCGCCCCATTCAGCCACAACCGGGTCACCGCTTGCAGCATTACCAGCCGTGTGTGCTGGGCGGGCAGTGAAACGCACCCCTCCGCTCCATCCAGCGTTCAGTCAGGAGCAGTAGCTGCGGCGGCGTAGTGGGCGGGCAGCGAACCATTGTCCTGCACACGAGCTGTGGCCCCGGTGACTGGACCATGGGTCACTGCTTGCTGCTGGGAGCCACCCGAGGGACACTACACTGTGCGAGCAGCGAAATCACCCCCCTCCAGCCACTGCTTGCAGCATCCCCAGGCCGAAGATGACAGAGCGGCAGTTACTGAGGCGCATGCGTCGCAGCTGCGTCCTCGTTTGTAAATCATAGGTCGGATGTCGGACTCCCTGTATATATATATATATATATATATATATATATATATATATATATATATATATATATATATATATAAATATATATATATATATATATATACTAGCAAAATACCCGCGCTTCGCAGCGGAGAAGTAGTGTGTTAAAGAGGTTATGTAAACATATATATACATATACATATACATATCTACATATACACATATCTACATATACACATCCACACATATATATATATATATACATATACACATCCACACATATATATATATATATATACATACACACATATCAACATATATATACACATACATATACACACACATATACACACACACACATATACATATACACATACATACATAGTGCGTTGTAACACGGGCTGTGATTGTTACATGGGAGAGAGACGACAAATCACAGCTTCCCGCTTTCTAATCGGGCCTGTGATTGGTGCTTTGACGGATGCCCAGATCCCACAGTATTTCCCCTTAGGAGAGGCGTTAGGCAAGTGTAATTGAATAGCGGTGCTGCAAGTTTAGCTTTACATCTGTTTTTAAGGCTTATTGACTGAAAGGGGCTTTCATGAAAAAAGTTAGGGCTTTGCTACAGGATACACCCTCCACAAGTTAAGGAAGTAAAAATAAAGGTATATATTTCTGTTTTATTTAAACCTTTTAAGTTTATATGCGGGCGGTATGGTGGCGCAGTGAAAGGTGCCGGTTAGGAGACCCGGGTTCATTTCCCTGCGTGGAGTTTGAATGTTCTCCCCGTGTCTGTCTGGGTTTCCTCCGGGTACTCTGGTTTCCTCCCACAGTCCAAAGACATGCAGGTTAGGTGCATTTGCGATTCTAAATTGTCCCTGATGTGTGGGTGTGTGCGCCCTGCGGTGGGCTGGCACCTTGCCCGGGGTTTGTTTCCTGCCTTGTGCCCTGTGTTGGCAGGGATTGGCTCCTGTATTTAGGATATAGCGGGTTGGATAATGGATGGATGGACATTTGTATGTATAGCCCCATTTGCCCGTTTTCATTTTTTTTCTTTCTTCAGTAATATTTCAGCAAACCCGGAGCTTGTCAGTTCAAATCCTGGTACTGAAACCACTGTGTGACCCTGAGGAAGTCACTTCACCTTCCTGTGCTGCAAAAAACAAAAGTAATGTAACAAATTATACCTCAGATGTTGCAAGTTGCTGGAATAAAGGCATAAGTCAAATAGATAAATATGTATTATACACATAGAGACTATTCATTTATTTTCAGTTAAGTCATCTGCAGCAAACCTTTATAAATGAGGGTTTCTCCTTTTTAGATAGTGCAAACTGTTTCTTCTTCATTGAGGTTTTCTCTTGGAGAGCTTTTTTCATTTCATTGAAAATTAAAGCAGCAGCTGCCAAAATATGTAGCTTTCTTATTAATTTTTCAACATTGTGTAAAATAACTTTATAAAGTAACATAAAAGGTTTAAATACTGGTTATCCTTTTACACTAAAATATTACTAAAGAGATACAAAAAAAGTAAAATGCATATGTTGTTTTTCTTTAAGGAGATTAAATATTACTGAAGAAAGAAAAAAAAACTAAAACAGCTAAATGGGGCTATGCATACGAACTTAAAAGGTTTAAATTAAACAGAAATATATACCTTTATTTTTACTTCCTTAACTTGTGGAGGGTGTATCCTGTAGCAAAGCCCTTACTTTTTTCGTGAAAGCCCGTTTCAGTCAATAAGTCTTAAAAACAGGTGTAAAGATATTGACAATAAGCTACACAAACCCACCAAGACATGGAATCGTTTAAATCAAGGCGCGAGTCAAAAAACACCATCCCATACTATTAGTTAACAATTAACACATTTCTATATGTATTGTAAGCATACAATACAACTGATAATATGTTGTGCTTATTTATCTGGTGTACCGACATTTTTGCGTGTTTAACGGCTGAAATCTAACGTGGTTTGTGCCCTTCAGAATGAAAACAGTTTGCATTTACCTTTTTAATAAAAGGCAAGCTTTTAAGCCTGAGAAATCACCCCGTAAATGCACACGTTTAATTGCACATGTGTTAATATGTATGCTTACACAGTATTAAAAGACACTCAACAATTAACGCCATTTACCTTCGTTCCCGCGTTTGACTCGTGCTGTAAATCTCTTCCTTGTTTTCAGTTCACGTGATTACGTAGGAGGCGTGATGACGCGATACGTGACTCCGCCTCCTCCATTAGAGTATATGGACAAAAAACAGGTTCCAGTTATGACCATTACGCGTAGAATTTCGAAATGAAACCTGCCTAACTTTTGTAAGTAAGCTGTAAGGAATGAGCCTGCCAAATTTCAGCCTTCTACCTACATGGGAAGTTGGAGAATTAGTGATGAGTGAGTGAGTGAGTGAGTCAGTCAGTCAGTCAGTCAGTGAGGGCTTTGCCTTTTATTAGTATATATATATATATATATATATATATATATATATATATATATATATATATATATATATATATATATATATATATATATATATATATATATTTATATATATATATATATATATATATTATATACTAGGGGGCTCTGCCTCCTGCTGACTTCAATCGCCAATCCTCCAGGATTGTTATTTTCATAGGTATTGTTACATATGCATTATTTTCACTTTTACTTTAAAACTTCAGTAAAAATAATATTTGGAATTAAGTTTTCTTCAAGATTGCTTGAATTTTGATTCTGTGTTTGTACTTACATCGTGACAACGGAATGTATAACTGCCCGTAAGTGAATATTGTTTCTTTCTCTCAAACAAATAAACCGACTTTTTTGAATCACATTTCTCCTGTGATTTTGTAATTGTCATAGCAAAAGCCATTGTATTGCGGCAATGTTTTTGAACGTCTTTATGAAGTTCTACTTTGTCTTTTACTCTTTGTCTTTTATTTCTGACCCTGATTAGACCTGTGAAGTTTTGAATTCCACTTGGTCCGGGCTGATTATTACTTTCATCATTTTCTGAATTTGCACATAGATTATTATTGTTCTTTTTAGCATTGTTTTCTCTTCAACGCACTTGGGTCTCTTTTCGATGTGTTGCTCTTTCTTCTTCACTTAGTCGTTGACGTGTCATCTAGAACATATAAAATTATTGTCCTGATAAAATTTATAAGAGCTGAGAGCACAGGAAGTGTATCTGCCAAAAGCATTCATGTGACTGAGAGGTTAGATGACCGGGGCTTGCTTCCAAAAGTTGTAAGTATGATGTGACTTGATAGAATCTCATGTTAAAAGTTTCCATCTTGCGGGACTTCATTCCAAAAAGTCTCTTCAGAAAGTATTGTGAACGCTAGGGGTAAAAGCACTTAGAAGTATTTTAATATTTTTCTTCTTTAAATAGTGATTCCTAAGCACCACAACCACCATTACACAATCAAATAACCAATAAATCAATGAAATTCTCTTCTTCACATCTCCCTGCAAGCTCTGTCCCCTACCTCCCAACTCTGGATCCCTTGCTGGGTTTTCATCGGCCCTTTAAATAGTGCTTCTGCCCTTCTGACCACGTGACTGGCTAGCACTTCCGGGTCTAATGAAAAACTGGCTTTTTCTTTGGCCTGGAAGTACTTTAGGGCTTCCGTCCTTGTGATTAATTCATACTTCTGGGCTATAGGGAAAGGATGAGTCCTTAGGTCCTTTGACAGCTCCCCCCGGCGGCACCCATGCACCCAACAGGGCTGAGAAACTGAACTCCAAGTCCCTGGATGCCCTGCTGGAATCTGGGGCACCTCTACTCTCAAGGGGAGCTGCCATCTAGCATTTTGGGAGAAGCAGTGTCGGCAGAAGCTGCCTTCCCCCATCCTTCCGTTTCAGGGGCGTCGACGGCCGGGCCGGCCGTCCATCAATATATATATTGTGAGCTGCGAAGCTGATCGGACCCCCAGAGAATACAGACGCTCCTAGGAAAACCCCTAAGAAACATGGACAGACAACCTTCACATTCCTCCTTTCCCTTCTGGCTGGCTCTGTCGCATAATATGCCTCTCGCACGGTGCTCCGCCTTCTTAAAAAGCCTGCACGGGCTTCTTTCAGTTTGTTAAATTGATTATCTGCTTCTCTTTCTCTCTCTCAGACCTCCAAGCTTACTTTTAAATGACAAATGGAGGTATCAACTCTTTTCTTTCAAGGAGCACGTTTGAAACACTTTAAAGAGACAAATGTTTGTTTGCAGTGTTTGAATAAAATTCCAGTCTCTTCTACTTCCTCTGTTTTCTGTGCAATTTTGTAACCCAAGCGTGACAATATATATATATATATATATAAAATAATCCTGCAACAAGACGAGACTATTCCTACAATGAGATGAGACTTTTTGAAGAGACATTTTGGAAGAGTTTTTGTCCCGCGAGACGGAGACTTTTGCGATGAGACTTTTTCATGTCACACCATACTCACAACCATTTTCAAACAAGAACATGGTCATCTCACCTCTCAGTTGTGTGAATGCTTTTGTCAGACACACTTCCTGCGCTATACCTAGCAGATCCAATCGGGGTCAGAAATAAAAGACAAAGAGTAGAAGACAAAGTTGAATGTCGTAAAGAGCTTCAAAAAAGAGCATGTTAGAGATTATGAAAGCAATGGAATTTGAAAAGGTGAAAAAAATCGTTGGCGCGATACACATGTTGAGCAAGTTACAGATTATGTAAGTAGTAAAATTCAAAAGTATCAAAAACTGATAGTAAAGATTGCATTAACACTAACAAATGGAAATAATTACTCGGTGAAATAACATATCAGCAAAAAGAGATTGAATATGTGGACATATGAGTTATGTCAGAAGTATGTAGATATTGTTCAGCTTTAAAGTTTAAGTCGGAGACTTGTAGATCGTCTAATTTGTATTGGCATCTTTGAAAAGTAGTGTTTCTTCCCAATGAAGAGGTGTATCCGCGAGAATTAAAAGACTAACTAACACTACAGTCAAAATATCCGAATCTACAATAATCTGTTCACGTTCGCATCATTCAATGATCAAAACACACAGAATTCTGGACCATACACTATGAGACTCTGTGGACCCACAAGAATTAAAGCTACAACACGTTTAATTTCAAGGAAACCACAATTTGGTCAGGTGTATGTTTATGATCACTGAGAAGCGATGCAACATAGAATCAAAAGAGTTAAATGATTGGACGTATTAGAAATTATACAGCCAATAATGGATGCAAATCCATACGTCTAAAAGTATCGCACTTTACACAAAATTATCTGCAAAATACAGAGAAAGAAGTTTTCTTGGATTTCTATATGAATCCAAAAGATCATGGTCGCATTTATAATAAACCAACATGTGACGAATTGTCAGCAATAATAGTTTCGAAAGACTGAGATATCAAAGACAGAGTTGAAATTCGTGTTTATCCAAAAGCAAAGCAACCCAGGGGATGGCGAGCAAAGCGAGCAGGGGGCAGAGCCCCCTAGTGTATGTATATATATGCTGCTCATAAAAATGAATGGAACACTGGTTGTGCCAGAAGAAGGGTTGTTACTTGTGTTGTTTCTGTGCTTGGGACTGTGTTGTGGCTGGAGGGTTCATGGGGAGGATGTGCCCTCCAGCTGAAGAAAAATTTTACACATGCCTCTGTGTCAGTCTGTGCCGGGTCGGGTGCTATATAGCGTCTAGTTCACAAAATTTTTTATTAATATGGAAGCCATGCAGCCCATTCAACACTGGCCCAAATGACCAGTTTTTATTTTTATGTAGAGCAGCTTTCACAATGAGCGTCACTCAATAGCACTTTTCGCAGTTACAACATGATTTACTATACAGTTAGTGACAAGGGTTAGCAGTAGGAATTTAAATTTGGAAACTTCTTAAAACTGGTTTCTGATGTGATTTACCCACATGGGAAAGGCCAAATTGCACACATAAACTCCCACACTGAAACAAGCTGCAAATTTGAATGGATTTATTAAATAATTTAATATTTTATTATTTTTAAATATTGAAAGCTTAAATAATATAAGATATACTTCATTATTTGAATCAGCTAACAAATATGTAGCTAAATATCATAAATGAAAAAAGAAACTCCCTACAAACAATAAACCAATAATGAATAAGTCCATCCATCCATCCATTATCCAACTCACTATATCTTAACTACAGGGTCACAGGGGTCTGCTGGAGCCAATCCCAGCCAACACAGGGTGCAAGGCAGGAAACAATCCCCGGGCAGGCCACCAGCCCACCACAGGGCTCACACACACACACACACACACAAACACACCAAGCACACACTAGGGACAACTTAGAATCGCCAATGCACCTAACCTGCATGTCTTTGGACTGTGGGAGGAAACCAGAACACCTGGAGGAAATCCACACAGACACAGGGAGAACATGCAAACTCCACACAGGGAGGACCCAGGAAGCAAACCCGGGTCTCCTAACTGTGAGGCAGCAGCGCTTTTGCCATGAATCATAAAGGAAACAAGAAAAGTTAACTAAAATCAAAGAAAAGTTAATAAATAGTCAACAGCTAGTTCGAATCCAAGAGACATATTTAAAAATAGTTGCATTGATCTAAAGTGGCGAAATGCAATAATACAGAAATTCTAGAGCAAGAGAGTGAGAGAAATTGCAAAACAAAGGCCTCAAAGAGATGAACACTTCTAAAGAATGACCAAATAATAGAGCTAGAAACAAGAAGCAAAGGAACTGAAAGCATAGTGACCTAACAGGTGTCATATACCAATGTGTATTTACAGTATGTGTTTAATTGTTGTATTTGTTAATATCAAATGATTATTTGTTATATTTTATGTTATGTCTGTTATTTTGTTAAATGTATGCTGTCTCTTTAAATGTGCTATGATTCCTAGTGTGTTGTGGTGCCCAAGAGGCAGGGCCCCCTTGACATCACTTCTTCTTAGCCCTCATTCTGGCCATTTAAGGCTAGAGCTAAGGCTATGGCCTGTTTGTTCAGCAAGTGTAATAGGACAGGTAACAAAAGTTGATTGCCACAAGTGAAAAGATGTAACAAGTAATAATTTACAATCATAGATTATAATCAATAAAGCAATTAAACTTAAACAGCAAAGTAACCAACAATATAAAAGATCACAGAGCATGTTTTTTTAATCATATGTGAAGGAATTTTTTGAAGTATTGTCAATTCTTTTATTTGATTTTTTTCTCCGGTTATTGGATTCTGTTTTTGGATTTATGGATCGGGGCTTTGTTTGCTTACAATTGTCTGTTAGGCAACTCCTTTTAGATAGATAGATAGATAGATAGATAGATAGATAGATAGATAGATAGATAGATAGATAGATAGATAGATAGATAGATAGATAGATAGATAGATAGATAGATAGATATTTTCTGCTTATTTTTGCTCTTTTGAACTTTTTCCTTGTTCTTTTCTGGGTTTCTATTAAATACCTTTACAATAAAGATTAATTGTTTTCCCTTTTTATTCAACTTCAAGTTTTTTGGTTATCCTTGTTCTAGAGGGGCTTTTGCTCTATTTTTGGACATTTCTAACTATTTTGCAGGCTTCCAATTTTTGTAATAATAATAATAATTCTTTGCATTTATATAGCGCTTTTCTCACTACTCAAAGCGCTCAGCAATTTCAGGTTAAGGGCCTTGCTCAAGGGCCCAACAGAGCAGTCCCTTTTGGCATTTACGGGATTTGAACCGGCAACCTTCCGATCGCCAGTGCAGATCTCTAGCCTCAGAGCCAGGCACCGAAACCTGCAGTTAGCAGTTTTGAGGATAGAAGGATTCTGTGTGAGTCTGCTTGGGCAGGGTAGTAAGTTTAGGCCCTGCCTTTATGGTCCTGTTAGGAGGAGTTAATGGCAGGTAGATTTCTTTTATTGTTCTCTCAAGTAACTGCAGCCTTAATTAAGCCTTGTGAATTTCCCCTTGGGATAAATAAAGTATCTATCTATCTATCTATCTATCTATCTATCTATCTATCTATCTATCTATCTATCTATCTATCTATCTATCTATCTATCTATCTATCTATCTATCTATCTATCTATCTATCTATCTATCTATCTATCTATCTATCTATCTATCTATCTATCTATCTAATGACAGAGCACCTGAGAAAAACACTTTGGGAGCACTAAGGACTTTAGACAAATGTGAGCTCAAGAAAAAAGGAAAAAAAAACCAAACAAATTAAACAAACAAACAAAAAATAATTAAAATAAGGAAACTGTTCTGACACAAAGAATGAGTGGCAGGCCACAGAGACAATGAGGATGAACCGGGAGATGAACGAGAGTTGAATAAACAACACAAAGGTTAAAACTGAGGAGTTTGTAAATCAATTATCAAAACCAAAATGACAGTCAAAAGAATCAGTGCATGAAGTGAAAAACAGAAAACTAATGAGGAGAAATGATTGAAGTCTTACAATGTTTTTTTCACAAAATCGTAGACACAGAACAGAGTCACCTTAGAAATCATTATGCTGATGATGTCACAAAATTATTGAAATTACGCTCCTAGCAAAAAACAAGACCACAAAATGGAGGCAACCACAAAATATTACAATGTCAGTCAGTCAGACAGTCAGTCATTATCCAATCCACAATATCCTAACACAGGGTCACGGGGGTCTGCTGGAGCCAATCCCAGCCAACACAGGGTGCAAGGCAGGAACAAATCCCCGGGCATGGTGCCAGCCCACCGAAGGGCACACACACACACACATCAAGCACACACTAGGGACATTTTAGAATCGCCAATGCACCTAACCTGCATGTCTTTGGACTGTGGGAGGAAACCGAAGCACCCGGAGGAAACCTACGCAGACACGGGGAGAACATGCAAATGCCACACAGGGAGGACCCATATTACAATGTGGGAAAACCAAAATATATACTGTATGGCATATTATATATATTGTAAAAGACTACACACATGGATGGGAATTCTTGCCAAGATTGGTTCTATTCCCTTAACTGGCCACGAGGTAAATATAAGAGAAAAATTGAGTGAGACTTCATTTCATAACCATATGCCTCCTCAACCCTCTAGATGGCAGCATCCCTGGGCTTCTGGACCCATTCCAATACCCACAAGAAATCTCGGGACTTGTAATTCACTGATTCAGTCCTGCTGGGTTCCATGGGTGCCACCAGAGGGCGCTACAGGGAGTTACACTCCCTTGTTTAGAGAACTTCTGATTGACCCGGAAGTACTTCCATTTGAGCTATACCCTGGCACTGGAAGCACTCGTAGGTCTAAGATAAAAGGGGTCGCTCAACTTCATTTAAGGAAGTCAGAGTCAAGAGGAAGAGGGCAACACTTCAGTGGAAGGGAAGAAGAATCCTAGGTCATTGTGATTGTCATGTTGAAAAGATATTTAGAGAAATAAATAACCTTTATTTGAAACTGTGACTGTATGTGTGTCAGTTGTGTCTGGGGGTTTGGGGCTCAGTGGTACCCCCGTCTTACACAACATATACATTTATAAATTATAATAATAAATTTGAACATAGTTCAAAATGAAATATACAATAAAATTAATAGCATATTTGGATTCCCTGATGTAAAAATTATTTTTAAACCTGATGAAAAAATTTCTGCCAGCCAGGAAAAAATAAATAACATTTGCCTAATTGTAACAGAAACAAAATTAAGATGGGGTGTGACAAAATCAAAAAAACAAAATGCAAACAAGAAAAAATAGGGGCAAGGCTAGACAGTTTCAGCTTCTTTGGCAAAATTAACAATATTTACATTTGAAACTTGGTTTTATGTTTGGTATAATAGGATGTAAATGTTTCTGTGCCAATGAAAAAATATTTTTGTTTTTTTCAACATCAGATATTTGTTTTGAACTCTAGAAGAAATGGCCAGAGTGGTGCATATGATATAAATTACTTTGATTTTCAGATATGTTTTGATAAGATATCACATGAGAGGTTAGCGATCAAACCAAAAGAATCAAGAATTCAAGCCATAGTGTCTAGGTGGTGCAAAATTGGCTTAAACATCAGGAAGAAGGAAGAACTTCATTAGAATTAGGTGGTGTTATCAGTGTCCAACAGGCATCAGTGTTCTGGCTGTCTCTATTTGTAATAAACATAAACGATCTGGACAAGAATATAAATAAAGAAGCTGGTTACATTTGTTGTGATATTAGACTTTGAAAGGCAGATATTGTAGAATACAATACAATACAATACAGTTTATTTTTGTATAGCCCAAAATCACACAGGAAGTGCCGCAATGGGCTTTAACAGGCCCTGCCTCTTGACAGCCCCCCAGCCTTGACTCTCTAAGAAGACAAGGAAAAACTCCCAAAAAAACCTAGTAGGGAAAAATGGAAGAAACCTTGGGAAAGGCAGTTCAGAGAGAGACCCCTTTCCAGGTAGATTGGGCGTGCAGTGGGTGTCAAAAGAAGGGGGTCAATACAATACAGTACAGTACACAGAACAATTTCTCAATATAGTAAGAAATAAAAAAAAAAAAAAATATATAAATTTTAGAAGTACAGAGCAGAATTTAACAGTAGATGATATATCCCATAATAAGATTTGGATTTGTATAGAGTCCTGGAGACCTCATCCTTCAAGCTGCCTCCCCCATTTGGCCATTCCACAGCTGAAACAGTGCTGGGCCAGCCAATCCGATGAAAGGACCCCTCTCTCCCACGATTCCTGCGATCCTCCATCTGGGATGACTTTTCCTTAGGCAGGCAAAACAACTTGGTAGGTGGGCCGTGGCACCAAGTGCCACATTTGAGTACCGAGAAGAAAAACAGAATAAGTGAGGGTTAGTATACAATTATAACTGTCATGTTACTTATGTTTAAGTGCTAATGACTAACAACAGAGATGCAGTCTGTACAGTTAATCAGCAGTGCTAGTCAGGATATGCTAAACTGAGGTAGTGAGTCTTCAGCCGGGATTTAAAAGCTGAGACCGAAGGGGCATCTCTTATAGTAGCAGGCAGACCATTCCACAGTTTAGGGGCCCTGTAACTAAAAGCTCGACCCCCCACTGTTATTTTATTAATCCTTGGAATCATAAGCAGACCGGCATCTTGAGATCTTAATGTGCGCTCTGGTTTGTAAGTCATGATAAGTTCAGACAAGTAAGCCGGACCTTGACCATTTAATGATTTATATGTTAAAAGAAGGATTTTGAAATCTGCCCTGAACTTAACCGGGAGCCAGTGTAAGGATTTAAGAACTGGAGTTATGTGTTCGTATTTTCTTGTTCTTGTAATAATTCTCGCAGCCGCATTTTGGATTAACTGGAAGCTGTATAAAGAACAGTTTGAACATCCAGTGAACACCGCATTGCAGTAGTCAATCCTACTAGAGATAAATGCATGAATTAGTTTCTCAGAATCCTGTTTATTTAAAAAGCGCCTTAATTTCCTAACATTTTTAAGATGGAAGAAACATGTTTTGGACAACTTTGTAATATGCGCTTTAAATGACATGCTAGAGTCAAACATAACTCCTAGATTGCGGGCTGATTCAGTAAAATTGACTGGGATTCCCATTGAGTTAAATGATGACAAAATATTATTGTGATCAGCATCATTCCCTCCAACAATTAACATCTCTGTTTTATCTGTATTTAAAGACAAGTAGTTCTTATTCATCCACTCCTTTAATTCACTAACACAACTAATTAAAGACCACATTGGAGAAACTTCATTTGATTTAAATGAAAGGTATAACTGGGTGTCATCTGCATACGAGTGAAAATTAACATTATGTTTCCTAATGATAGATCCCAGTGGAAGCATGTACAGTGAAAACAGTAAAGGTCCCAGTACTGAGCCCTGCGGGACACCATATTGAACTTCTGTGTATAATGATGGAGTATTGTCAGCACATTTCTGTACATATTGGAATCGATTTGATAAGTAAGAACTAAACCAAGCGAGCACAGTGCCTGTAAGCCCAACATCATTTTCTAGCCTGTGCAGTAAAATAGAATGGTCAATGGTGTCAAATGCTGCACTTAAGTCCAACAACATAATTACAGATGAGTTTCCTTCATCAGAGGATATCAGAATGTCATTTACAACCCGTGTTAGTGCCGTTTCTGAATCACCCAAATTGTTAAAGAGTGATCTGGATGGAATCCAAGGAAATTTGTCACTAATAAATTTAATGTTAGAAAATGTAAAGTATTATTGATAGGAAGGAAAAATATTAGATTTGGATACAAAATTGAAGGTTCGAAACTTGAAAGTACACCTTATGAGATGAGTAATAGTGGACTTATCACTATCAATATCTAGACAGTGCACAGAAGTGATCAAGACATCTAACAGAATATTATGTTACATATCACAAAGTGTGGAGCACAAGTCAAGGGACGTAATACATCAAGTTATATAATGCACTAGTGAGGTCTCACTTGGAGTACTGTGTACAGTTTTGATCTCCATATTACAAAAAAGACACAGCAGTGCTAATAAGAAGTTCAGAGAAGAGCAACTAGATTGATTCCAGGACTGAGAGGTATGAGCTATAAGGAAAAAGAGAAGGAGTTTAACCTTTTCAGTTTAAGAAAGCAGAGATTAAGAATAGACATGGTTGAAGTGTTTACAATTATAAAGGGAATTAGTACAGTGGATACCACTTATTACTTTAAATGAAGTTCTTCAACAGGAACAATGGGACACAGTTGGAAACTTGTTAACAGTAAATTTCACAAAAATGTTAGAAAGATTACAATATGCAAGCTTTCGAGGCAACTCAGGCCCCTTCTTCAGGCAAAAAGGTGTCATTTTGCTTGGCTTTTCTCTACATTCATAATGGCTAACACGGTACAACACCCTAGTACTACAAAAATGTTAGAAAGTTTTTCCTCCAACAAAGAACTACAGACACGCAGAAGAACTTACAGAGTAGTATGGTAGATAATACAAGTTTAGGGACCTTCAAACCTCGACTCCATGTTAGTTTGAAATAAACAGATTAATCGGATCGACAAACTTTTTACACTTAATGGCCCGTTCTCATGAAAAATGTTCTTGTGCTCTAGCGGGGAGCTTAGTCAGATGACTATCTATATATATTTGCTATGATTTATTGGAGGCATTCATATGAACATTTCTGAGGACTCACTAGTTTCACACACATAATACATTTCTGAGGGCTCTCTCTGCTGGGCTAGTCTATATTTACAGATGTCTTCTTGATGATCCTCTTCATAGTTTTGCGTGGATTCACTACAAATCTACTGAGCTGACGCACATTTGGCTCTCTTCTGCTGGCATGGAAGTTATAACGAAGTAAAGAAACTTGATGTTTGCAGGAAGCTAAGCCAACAAAACTAAGAAGTATCACTGTCTCCTTGTAATACATTTCTCCAGATCTTTATTAGATGTCCACAACACTGCTGCCTTATCTCCTCTGCCTGAACAGTAAATACTGTATGTCCTGGAAATCCAATTACACACAACAGCCTGCAGCTCAATTGAATAAACCAGACATCTGTGTGGAACATTTGGGATATGAAACACTCCAATTTGCCACTTGTGGTACTTTAAAATGGTAACAAATCATCAGTACAAAATACACAGTGATACTGCAGATGGCCTCATGCTCTTTGACACAGCAGCTGAGGTTCTTATCTCCCATATCCAGAGTGAATCCTAAGAGGAAGCGTCTGCCACACACCCCACCAGGCTGATGACTTTTGCTGTTATCTACCAGTTTCTGGAGCACTGTTTAATATCTGTGCATTTTTATTGTAAGGTAATTGTAAATTTTAAGATATTGCTGTTTTGCTTTTTATTTGTTAACATTTTTAAAATTGTTATCTAGTTGCATTTTAGTTGCATCATCATGTATCCCCATTTTAGAGTTGACTGCTGTTATGCTATGAGTCACAGGGGGCGTGTCCTACTAGTGTTTCTAGAGGGTGTGGCCACAAAGATATACTGCCATCTTACTGAAAAACAAGCTGTATGCTCAGTAATTGTCTGCACTCTGCACTCTAAACAAAGGAAAGATTCATTGGCTAGACAGGAGTAGTTTCTCAAGCAGTTTTATTTCTGTGTTTAGGTTTTCATTTTTACTTTCTTCCTGCTTTTGTTGTGTTACAGTCAGGGTTGTGTCTATTTCCCTTTTTTGAATTCATTATTTCTGTAGTAGTTTAATGTTTTTATGTAGTTTCTGTTAATGTCATTATGTTTACTTATTATTTCATTTTTATGGACCATTTTTTAAAATGTTCTTACATTACTTGTGCTTTGTGGCTGGAACCCCTCCAGTAGGCGGAGCTACCATGACATCATTGCTGAAGAACCACCCATTATTTGTGGCACAGGGGAGTTGACCCTTCAGAGGATCATTGAGTGCTGCTGAAGTTCTATATTCAACATTGTTTTCCTTTTTTAATTGTTCTGGTTTTGTCACTTTTCACTTCTGTTCATAGATTTCTGTATTTGGATTTCAAAAGTGGAACTTGCTTCCCTTGGATTGACTTTTTTAGGCAAACCCTTTTTTGCCCTTTACCTGTTATCTCATTTTGTGCTTTTATAGTTGCTTTTTGTAAATATACTCTCGCTTTATAAAGATTCTTGTTTGAACTTGTCTTATCAAGTCAGAGGTTTGACTCTGTTCCTTGCCCTTGAAACACATTAGTATATCTTTTTTTGGACATTTAGAATGAGTTTTGAACATTGAAAGCCAGGACTCCATTTTAGGCCTGTGCAGGCCAAAATCTGCTGGCTATTGTTTGGGACAGGGTTGCTTGGGGTGAGGCCATATCAGGACAGGCTAGAGAAAGTCCCACTCTGCTTTGTGTTTTTACATGTTTATGTATGTTTTTTTACCATTTTTGTGACTCTTACTCACAACAAGTTTGTGATTATGAGTTTTATTCCTTTTGTTTTGTTCATTGATCATTTGTTTAAAAAACTTTAGAACCCTGATGGGGAAGAAAAAATGGTAAACCAATAAGAGGCAAGTCACTTCCCAAACTGTCCCAAAAAATAAGAATGATTTGTGAGTAAATTAACTACAGTAATCCCTCCTCCATCGCGGGGGTTGCGTTCCAGAGCCACCCGCGAAATAAGAAAATCTGCGAAGTAGAAACCATATGTTTATATGGTTATTTTTATATTGTCATGCTTGGGTCACAGATTTGCGCAGAAACACAGGAGGTTGTAGAGAGACAGGAACGTTATTCAAACACTGCAAACAAACATTTGTCTCTTTTTCAAAAGTTTAAACTGTGGTCCATGACAAGACAGAGATGACAGTTCCGTCTCACAATTAAAAGAATGCAAACATATCTTCATCTTCAAAGGAGTCAGGAGCAGAGACTGTCATAAAGGCAGAGGAAAATCAATAGGGCTGTTTGGCTTTTAAGTATGCGAAGCACTGCGGCACAAAGCTGTTGAAGGTGGCAGCTCACACCCCCTCCTTCAAGAGCACAGAAAGAGAGAGAGAGAGAGAGAGAGAGACAGAGAAAAACAAGCAAGCAAAAATCAATACGTGCCCTTCGAGCTTTTAAGTATGCGAAGCACCGTGCAGCATGTCATTTCAGGAAGCAGCTGCACAAAAGATAGCAACGTGAAGATAATCTTTCAGCATTTTTAGACTAGCGTCTGTATCGTCTAGGTGTGCGAACAGCCCCCCTGCTCAATCCCCCTACGTCAGGATCAGAGAAAGTCAGCGCAAGAGAAAGAGAAATGTAAGCTGGGTAGCTTCTCAGCCATCTGCCAATAGCGTCTCTTGTATGAAATCAACTGGGCAAACCAACTGAGGAAGCATGTACCAGAAATTAAAAGACCCATTGTCCGCAGAAACCCGCGAAGCAGCGAAAAATCCGCGATATATATTTAAATATGCTTACGTATAAAATCCGTGATGGAGTGAAGCCGCGAAAGGCGAAGCGCGATATAGTGAGGGATTACTGTACTACATTTTGCTAAAAAATACAAAGATGGAAATGGATACAACAAAAATATTGAAATATAATGAATAATTCTAAAAAAAATGCCAAAAAGACACAAACAGAAAATTAAAAAAAGTGTACAAACAAAAGCTCTGGGTCAATAAGAACTCAAACTCAAATCCAAAGCACTATGAATAATCCAGATATCAGTTCAAAAGCTCTAAACAAGATGAAGAGAGAGAAGAAAACTTGAAGGCTGCTGGAATGACAAGGAGAGAGAGCTAAGATTCATATAGTGCCCCAGCAAAGCACAAAGGCTGGCAGTGGTCCTTTATCAGAGTGCTCCGCAACCTTTTCTCACCTACGACACACCAAAGTTCTTCCTAGAATTCCGCCGCACGTCAAAAGCTAAAATATATAGCTGTGGCGTCGCTATAGCTGGGGGGGGGGGGGGGGGGGGCGGCACCGCTCCGAGCGTCAGCTATTTAGGGGCGTCCAAACTACGGTACTTTCTTTTTTTTTTTGTTCCTTGAGGAGGCGCAAAAAAAAAAATTTCTTTCAGCTTTGGGGCGTCAATTTTTCACCGCCCGGGCAACATGATCTCCAGCTACGCCACTGATATATAGATATGAATTTAATACACAAATTTTACAATAAATTTTCATTTTTATTATAAGTATACATTTATTATAAGTATACATACATAAAAACTATACTATATTAACTTTTATGCAATCTTAATAATTATTATAACATAATGACTGATTAATGTGATACCTGCGCTTGTTTCAATGAACACAAAAGTTTTATATTCGGCTCAATATTTGACAGCGCAACCCGAAGTTCTTGGTCAAGATCTTTTAAGCATGACCGCTTATCATTTTTAATTAACACAAGAGTTGTTTGTCTTTTTTGGCGTAACTGGGATGGTTTGAATTTAGATGGCGATTTAGTTTACTGGGTGCCATTGCCTCGTTTGATAGCTGATCGCCGCAAATGATGCATTGTGGCTTTGGAGCCGTTTCGTCACCACACCACGAGAATCCGTATCGAATGTAGTCTTCGTTGTACTTCCTTTTCACAATCTTCTTTGTTTTTTTTTTTGCAACACTTGTGCTGGGTTCTTCATCATCTGTACGTGAAGACGAATCTTTTCCACGTAAAAATTTATCCATATTTAAAGGGGTATAAAACTAAATATGAATCACACGAAGAACGTTAACCATACACAATTCAGCAACACAACTAATAGTAATGAATGATAACTACTGTCGCAAGACGAGTGAATGCGACGTAGCACGACTAATACGTCGGCTTGAATTGAATCTAGGTGAGGACACGGAGCGATCTGCCTATCAAAGCATACTACGGAGTTGTCTGGCGACTACGTAGGGCCTACGTCGTAGGCGACAGGCGATGGGATTTATTATTTCAGAGAAATGACACATAAAATTATGAAACCTTTAAAGGCTATTTACGCGAATATTTCATTGCACGTATTCTCGTTATTGTGTTTCTAAGGAGGACCGTTGAAATATTATTTAGTTAGAAAATTGTCTTATTTGACCGCGTCACACCTGTATCGGCTCAAGGCACACCAGTGTGCCGCGGCACACCGGTTGCGGAGCACTGCTTTATCAGGCCCTCAAGTGGCTGCCAAATTACAACTCAATGGTGCCCTGGGCATCAGCAGCTTTGATGTTCCCATATACACATACAGAGGGACAGAGAGAGATATGAAATACAATATATTGCAAAATACTTTAACAAGCCACTGGTATAGGCAAATAAACTTCCAAAAGGCAAACACCTGGGGGCTGTATATTTCCTACATTTAAAGGAATGTACAGTATTCATAGCGCATCACTTTTTCCACATTTTGTTATGTTACAGCCTTATTCCAAAATGGATTAAATTCATTTTTTTCCTCAGAATTCTACACACAACACCCCATAATGACAACGTGAAAAAAGTTTACCTGAGATTTTTGCAAATTTATTAAAAATAAAAAAACTGAGAAATCCCATGTACATAAGTATTCACAGCCTTTGCTCAATACTTTGTCGATGCACCTTTGGCAGCAATTACAGCCTCAAGTCTTATTGAATATGATGCCACAAGCTTGGCACACCTATCCTTGGCCAGTTTCGCCCATTCCTCTTTGCAGCACCTCTCAAGCTCCATCAGGTTGGATGGAAAGCGTCGGTGCACAGCCATTTTAAGATCTCTCCAGAGATGTTCAATCGGAGTCAAGTCTGGGCTCTTGCTGGGCCACTCAAGGACATACACAGAGTTGTCCTGAAGCCACTCCTTTGATATCTTGGCTGTGTGCTTAGGGTCGTTGTCCTGCTGAAAGATGAACCGTCGCCCCAGTCTGAGGTCAAGAGCGCTCTGGAGCAGGTTTTCATCCAGGATGTCTCTGTACATTGCTGCAGTCATCTTTCCCTTTATCCTGACTAGTCTCCCAGTTCCTGCCGCTGAAAAACATCCCCACAGCATGATGCCGCCACCACCATGCTTCACTGTAGGGATGGTATTGGCCTGGTGATGAGCGGTGCCTGGTTTCCTCCAAACGTGACACCTGGCATTCACACCAAAGAGTTCAATCTTTGTCTCATCAGACCAGAGAATTTTCTTTCTCATGGTCTGAGAGTCCTTCAGGTGCCTTTTGGCAAACTCCAGGCGGGCTGCCATGTGCCTTTTACTAAGGAATGGCTTCTGTCTGGCCACTCTACCATACAGGCCTGATTGGTGGATTGCTGCAGAGATGGTTGTCCTTCTGGAAGGTTCTCCTCTCTCCACAGAGGACCTCTGGAGCTCTGACAGAGTAACCATCGGGTTCTTGATCACCTCCCTGACTAAGGCCCTTCTCCCCCGACCGCTCAGTTTAGATGGCCGGCCAGCTCTAGGAAGAGTCCTGGTGGTTTCGAACTTCTTCCACTTACGGATGATGGAGGCCACTGTGCTCATTGGGACCTTCAAAGCAGCAGAAATTTTTCTGTAACCTTCCCCAGATTTGTGCCTTGAGACAATCCTGTCTCGGAGGTCTACAGACAGTTCCTTTGACTTCATGCTTGGTTTGTGCTCTGACATGAACTGTCAACTGTGGGACCTTATATAGACAGGTGTGTGCCTTTCCAAATCATTTCTAATCTACTGAATTTACCACAGGTGGACTCCAATTAAGCTGCAGAAACATCTCAAGGATGATCAGGGGAAACAGGATGAACCTGAGCTCAATTTTGAGCTTCATGGCAAAGGCTGTGAATACTTATGTACATGTGCTTTCTCAATTTTTTTATTTTTAATAAATTTGCAAAAATCTCAAGTAAACTTTTTTCACGTTGTCATTATGGGGTGTTGTGTGTAGAATTCTGAGGAAAAAATGAATTTAATCCATTTTGGAATAAGGCTGTAACATAACAAAATGTGGAAAAAGTGATGTGCTGTGAATACTTTCCGAATGCACTGTATAATAGTGAGTATCTATTAGAGTGCAATCAATCATAATTGCTAATGCTTTGTGAATCAGAATGTTGTTCTTTCCAACATGCACAAAGCATGAAACTGTTGTGTCACTAGCTTTACCACTGATTAGTGGCTTATCCTCGTCTCTGATAATGCCATTAGTAGTCCAACACAAAGTGTGAGGTGGGGGGTCCTCTCTGCACTTCTTGTGCAGTCGAAGTGTGAGGGGGATTTGTGCAGTCATCCATACATGTCAGAATGCAGAATGGGAGGAAGCTGGGCTGGACGTGATAAGGGTTTTATTTAAAAGCTCAGGGGCTAAAGCCCTGGGAGAACCGACACGACACTACTGGTTGAAACTACAACATAAGTTTACTTTCTTCCAAATTATTATCTTCAGCTTCTTAAAATGTTCTTATAGGAACTTTATCCAGTTCTTTTTGGCCAAAAACAGAAACAAACAAAGTAATCCCAGTGGATATCTCCTGTACTTTTACAGTGTAATAAAATGAAACAAATGGAACAATACAACAAGGAATAAGGGCATTAAAAGGAAGAAGACTTACAATTACTAGAGTATTCAGTTCTTCTAGTTCAAAATATAGGAAGGTTCCTTCTGCTACGCTCCAGTATCACCATCCTCGGACTCACTCACATTAGCCTCTTGTCTATGAGTAGCTGAGTCACTCAGATTCCAGACAGGCCTCAGACCTCGACAAACTTATGTTACCTTCTACCCTGCTAATGTTGAAGGTTGACTTTTTATCACGCACCCACTAAGCCAGGGCGTTTTCAGCCTTTTTTTCTTCACTGAAATTTGCACCTCTAGTTGCCAACAAGCTAAGTGGGCCGCACAGGAAGAAATCAACATGTGTTCTTGAAAAGGACACAAAATGTTTCACTTACACACAAAATATTTATCTGGCAATGACATCAACATTTGTTTAATAATTTTTTTGAAATCAAATCTTTATAAAAAATTCCAATGAAGAATACCATAGAACAAATGTGGAAGATGAATGTTCTCTTCGTTCCCTTGTACTAATCCATGTCTGAGAAGTTAAGCAGAAGTAAGCTTTACAAAATCATACAGTATGTAAAAGCATGCTTTGATGAGCAAACAGAAAAATATTGTCCAAGGGACTCAAGGTCTAAGCATTCCAAAACATGAGTCTGCCTTATCCCGTTTCTTCTTATCATGAAAAGCCTGCGCCTGCCTACTTTATTATTTTTCTCTTTGCAGCTGCAAGCCACCAATATCTTTGCTGCAAAGCTTAAAAACTTCAGTCAAGGACACGGTGTACTTTGAGAGGGCTAAGCAGATCATTGTTTTAGAAATGAAGCTGCTTAAAACTTCAACCTTGAGAGATGACTGTTGCATTCCATAATGATATTAAATCACGCGTTCTAGGGGTATAAAACTTTGCCCCACCCGACAGACGGGGTTCAGAAGAGTCCTGACGCTGTCAAGTAATATTGATTGCCTGCTTTCTGAAACTCTGCTCACTGTGACGCTGAAGAATAAAAGCTGCTATATAACCACACCTGCTGTCTTGTCTGAGTCTCGTCCACACAAACAGAAACTAAAACACCTTTTTAAAGTAACTCCCACCATCCCACCACTGCCACCAAATGTAACAAGATTTCTTTTCTAAGGTAGATGGAATCCTTTTTAGGAACAAACTGAAATGGATGGAGGCAGGTTTCTGTTTAAAAAAAAACAGGCTGTATTATCTGCAGCTGCTGGCACATGGCAGGGACAAATCAAAGCAATAACAATCTTGCTTCCTCTCACATATCCTCCCAGATCTTGAATGCTTAACTTTATAAACACTATTTTCTAACACATTACAACTTAACAGTGAAATGAGCATTGCAAGTCTAAATGTAGGTATATACATATCCCCATTCTAATATAATGAACATTTACCCCTCTAATTTAATCTTTAAGTGAGAACATAACTCTACATAATAATTAAAAAATAACCCCTTGCGATTTACTGGAACAGCATTCTCAATAAAATTATTAACTTTTCATAAATAACTTATTGATCTTCCAGATGCTGTCTAGAGGAGATAGTCAGGAGACAGGTTAGTGACTGAAGAACAATATTGTGATTACAGATTACTATCAGTCAATTGTGCTTTAATAACTCAGTTACTCACAAGAACCTGATTCTTAAAATGCCATGTAAACTCTTATTTCAGTTAGATAAATTGGGTTATTGGCCTCAGAGAGACCAGGTTAACAGAGATAGATTTCTTTGCAGATAACCCGATTACGTGGCCATGTAAAGGATTTTAAAGTCTGTGCATGTCTGTTGCACTCTGGTCATTTGCACTTGTGTTAGCTTTGCATAAACTTTCAGCAGCCACAGGTGGAGGTGTCAATAAGATAAACTTCCAGAGGTAAATTCTTGGGCACAATCAGATCTGGGCTGAAATAATCTGTCTCAAAATTTCAGAAATCACTAAATTTATGTCAATGAGCTGATGGTACAGTGCTAAACTTGGCAATGCAATCTCAAGAGCAGAAGGGTAACACGTTAAAAGTAATGTGCGTTATGTAATCCGATTACTTTTTAAAGAAAAGTAACCTAATGCAAAACTTTCCTTACTGAAGTAAAAATACCTGTGTTATTATTATTCCAGCAGCACTGGGTTGAAGGCAAGAAGCATGCGTATCAGTATGCTGGTCCTTTGCAGGATTCAATCGCACAGCCAAGCAGAAAAGAGTGTGCTGTGTGCAACATCGGCAACAAGAACCACCACCATGATCTTCGTTTTTATTAGTGTGTAGCACACTTGCTAGATTAGTGAGATGTGTCCCATTTCGAAACCATGACATTCTGGTCAGCCTAACCACGTGTCCCTGTTTGGGATTTTGACAATCTGGTGACAGAATTGGACTGTAACTTGCAAACATTTGAGCAAACTACTGCGTACGTTGTGGGCATCAACAATTTCTTGAGTTTAACTTTGTTGTTAACGTGAACCACTCCTCTGACACTGCAAAATGTTCTAATGAACTGATTTGACAGACTCTCACATTACAACAGGATGACAAACCTTTCTATCTAATGAATGCACTAAACATCTGTAAGAATGACCCATGCAAATGACTTCTGATTGCGTGTCAATAATATCAAGGAGCTTATCTGTCCTGCAGATTCAGGTGAGACAGACCACAGATTGAGAGTTCCTGGACTAGGTTGGCACTTACTGATTTAATTTTGTTTAAAATGGTGCCACCACCGCTTGTATAGAAAGTGGGCACCTAGCAAGGCAACACCCTTGCAGGAACTTACCAATTTATTTTGTTTCATTTTATTTATATTTCATTTATGTTTTGTTGAGATTTTTGCGATCCCACCTGCAAATGCACAGACATTACCATCAACATTCTTGTGAAGCATGCGTTTGGTTTTTTGTGTTTCAGCTTTTTGGTGTTTGGGTGGTTATCCCCACCATCATCATGGTGCTGGTATCCTTGGGTAGTTTACCCATATGGTTAATCCCACCCTGCTAATTAATTGGTGGTAATTGGAGGTCAATTGTTGGATCAATTCAGGAGGAAAAAGAGGAAAAATAAAAAAGGTACAGAAACCAAAAATAATGGAAAATGTCAGAGTCGGGGTAGAGCTCAAGCTAAACCATGACAATTGTTTTTATTTCTGTAAGGGACTGTACCGTTACAATATTAGCATGGTAATGATTAAGATGTAAGTATAGGTGACTGGTAGGATATTTAAGAAGTGAAGTTTAATTTCCACTGAGATAATGGAAGGAAGCATGTATCAAACATGATAAACTGAGAATAGTTAAAGACCAAAGTGGGCTACCTCCATCCAAACACCTATCCATTTGTCCACCCTCATACAAGATTGTTCCAGTTATGGCATAAAGATGCCAGTCCTGTGTGGGGTGCCAGTCTGTCACTTGACACACACTCAGTCTGGAGGAATTTACAGACACCAAATGATCTGACTGCATGTCTCTGGACTGTGTGAGAAAATTAAATTTCCTCAAAACAGCACATAAACAAATGAAGAGAACATATAAGGTCCAGCCTGTCATGCAGATTTCAGTAATGTTGGACTATTTTATTATTTTTGATTTTTACCAATTATTTAATTGGTAAATCACTTTTATTTCCTCAGTTGCTGACATTTTGCATTTCAAAGTGGCACATGTTAAAGATGTCACCATTGTCAGGTTGTATGTCGTTATTCTGTATGTACTGGGAGATGATATCAAAGAAGCCATCTTTATTAGGGCCAGGTTTCATTTGTGTACACTATCAGCTTGAAATAAATGTAAATAAGAGTTTCTTTTAAACTCAATGTGATAAGTAACATTCCATAACTCAGTATGAACCATCTAGCAGCCATGAGGTTTGCTTTTGCTCTTTTGAGATCATGAATATTAATTGCCCCTTTGTTTATTTCTGACTATGAGCTTGCCTTGAGAGACAGTCCACACCTCTGTCACTGAGAAATACAAATCCTTAGCCACATTTCGTTTTCTACGGGTTATGTTGATTGATTACGTAGCTCATCAATTTCTATTCTCCTCATTCAAAACTCTACCAAGTTGAGACCTGGTGGTCCCCAAATCTATTGCAGTTTTTGGTAACTTATTCTGTGTATCAGTTGCTCTCTGTATAAAGAAACACCTTTTTGACATTGAAGCCAAATTTACCCCTTCACCACCTTACATCCATGACCATGTGCTGTTGCTGAAGAACTCATTTTAAACTAACAGGTGTCTACCATACTACTTCCCTTCATAATTTTTTAACACTTCAATCATAACATCTGCGGTGGGTTGGCACCCTGCCCGGGATTGGTTCCTGCCTTGTGCCCTGTGTTGGCTGGGATTGGCTCCAGCAGACCCCCGTGACCCTATGTTCGGATTCAGCGGGTTGGAAAATGGATGGATGGAATCATAACATTCTCAAACCCCATTATTTGAACTCCGGGTTACAGAATGCTGGAGGCTACCCTGGTAGCACCGGGCACAAAGTGGGAAACAAGGCTGGATGGTGTGCCAGTCAATCACAGCTCTTCTGCCATGGCACCACTAAATCTTTGTTTTATTTAAACCAAGAAGATTCAATCTTTCATCATAGCTTCATACCTTGAAGTACCAGAATCTGTCGAGTAGTTCCTCTCCTGTAGCACTCTTTTTGACTTTCTCGTAAACAAAGCATAGGGAAAGTATTGGAATCCTCCAAAAATTCCATTTCGAGATTTTCATGAATCTCGACATTTTAGACCTTCCTGAGTCTGAAAATACCATTTTTGGAATTGCATCTGTGTGTCTGTGTGTGTTTTTTTGTGTGTGTGAATAAACACGGTAGCTTGAGTACGCTTTCACTTAGGTCAACCAAATTTTGCATACAAGTATTAGGTACAAAACGTAGACTTCTATCAACTTTTGGGCTATTCCCACTAACCAGAAGTAGTACTTTACCTTTTATTCATGCAGCTGCAGAGTCTGATTTATTCAACTTTACTTTTATAATAATTGTTCAATATATTATTAATTTAATTTTATTTGTTGTTGATGGTTCTTTAATGTACATAATATAAAAATATAATCATTGCGGTTTACTCCTCAAATATCCGTCCCCATATCTGAGTACACAAGAAAGTCTAGGGGAGACCACTCCCGATTTTTTTAAAAGTAAATTTTATTCATTTCCAGGTATATAAATTACAATAAGAGTAATATTACAACAATAAACCATACTTCACTACATAAGAAAAATAAAATGTCAGTTTATTCAAAAATACAATCAATCCATTAAATCCCAGAAAGAGTTAAGATTCATTAATCTTAAAGAACACTTAAAGCTCCATCCTTACCTAGTCTAGAGAGCCAATTAATAGTAAAAACTCCATTATATTTTCTTTCCTCACACTGACAAAAAACAAGAGTTAAACAGAAACATTGGTGGGAACTCAGCAGATTTATTGCAGAATAAAATGAATGAATACTTGTCAGTAACATTGATGGCCTACCCTGGGGACACAGAAGGGGCATCAAGCCAGTGGTGGTCACATCTCATTATCTGTTAAAAAGTAACACCTTAACCATCAGAAGCCTCCAAACCTTAAGGTTTTCTTTGCTGGGTGGGAGCATGGCCTACTCAAGCAGTGAAAGCTGATGCCACCAAGAGTCAAGAATATAGGACAGCACCAAATTATCAAGTTCATTACATACATAGAAGGAAACTCTTACTTGCATGTTTTTTGGAGCACTTGACAGCAATACAGTATTTAATAAATGGTCTCCACTGTTTATCAAAGATATTTGTATTGGAAGAATAGTTGGGGCAAATAATCTGCAGAAGTAGGGCATGGTGCCATAGGAGGTGTGCAGCCACTCCAGGATGATTTTGGGCCACAGAAAAGCCTTAACAGCACAGTGAGCATCACCTAATTTGTGTTTGTTTCTTGGTTACTCCATTGCTTGCACAGATGGTATGAACACCTGAGAGATCCTTTTCAAATGATATTGTTTTATGGAGTGTTTTGATTTGCCTGCCTGTTTTATATCCATCCATCCATCCATTTTCCAACCCGCTGAATCCGAACACAGGGTCACGGGGGTCTGCTGGAGCCAACACAGGGCACAAGGCAGGAACCAATCCTGGGCAGGGTGCCAACCCACCGCAGGACACACACAAACACATCCACACACCAAGCACACCCTAGGGCCAATTTAGAATCGCCAATCCACCTAACCTGCATGTCTTTGGACTGTGGGAGGAAACCGGAGCGCTGCCTGTTTTATAATGTTGACAAAAGTAAGTTTCTTAGTAGGCATAGCAGAGTTGTGTTTTCAGTTTTGCTTTTTATTTTTAGAGAAAATAGTACTTCAGATTTTATGGGTGATGTTGTAATTGTTTTTTAACAGTGGCACAGTTTGGGGTTGGCTTTGGTGTGACAGGGCGTTGATGTTTCCTGCTAGTGCTTTCATTTTTTTTTTCTTGTGAGGTGCTTCTACGCTGGATCTCCTTTATAGACATTATTGAAAGTGGCTGTCTTTTTTATCCTTCGTTTTGTATTTTCTCTTTGGATTACTTTAATTTTTCTTGTTCCTGTTGACTGGTTTAAAACTTAGAAGCTTAGAGGCTGATCGCATTGTTAAACGTAATAAAAAATGCACACATAAAAAATACGCTGGAGTGCATGGGGCATTAAAGTGGAAATGGGCAGGTGAAGAGCCTAATGAAGCACAAATCGGTGAGGGCCGTCTTAACATATGGGCACTGGCTGGGGGCACCAGGAGCATGGGGCCCACACTGTTCCTGATACCTATGTATGTTTCTGTTTTGCTATCAAAACAGGGGCCTCAGCGCACTACTTTGCCCTGGGGTCCATGATGCTTTTAAAATGGCCCTTTCAAAGGAGAGGTCCTCCCAAAATCATTGTAGATGAACAGATATCAAGAGATTATCAAAGAATTAGATACTCTGAGGACACAAAAAAGAGAGAAAAGGCAGGAGTGACTGGCAGGAAGAGAAAAGACTTTCTTTCTGGCAATAGATGGCATAAGACCATACAGAGGGCATAGAGTTCCAAATTCTTTAAAGGTTCTTGTCACATGAATTGAGAGAGGGGACTAACACTCTATTGGCTCTACCAACCACAAAAGAGCTCTATTAACATCTTGACCCTGAACTTTTATGGGCCTGATTCTTGTCCCAATATACTGGCAGATCAAGGAAAGCATCAAAGATTTCAATTGGAGTCTATTTGTTCTTCCATTAGTGTGTCTTTCCACTCCATTTTTGAGTTCTTGTGTGTGGATTGGTTTGCCCTTGAGGAGGTGCTCTGTTACTTTCTTTAGAGTATTGCCTTACTTACCTTAAAGTTAGTAAACTGGTCTGGAGAAGAATGCTGCTGCTGAGAATCTCCTACAGTCGCGTTCAACTACATTCTGCTGCCAGATTTTTATTACTGTTTAGTTGAATCATTGTATCTTCAGGACCATTTTCTGTTGTAGTTGGAATAATGTTTTTTTTTTACACTAACTGACCAAACTGTTAGGCTCATCTGTACACCTGCTTATCTATGCAATTATCTAATCTAATATGTTAGCAGTGCAATGTCAGTTAGAAGATTCAGTTAATGTTCACATTAGACACTAAAATGGGTTAAAATGTGTGAGTGAGTACGAGTTCAACCATGGCAGGATTGCTGGTGCCAGACAGGCTGGTGTGAGCATTTCTGTAATTGCTGATCTCCTGGGATTTTTCACAGAGAACAGTCTCTGGAGTTTACACAGAATGGTGTGACAAACAAAAAAACATCCGGTGTGAGGGAATTCTGTGAATAGAAATGGCTTGTCGATGAGAAAAGCCAAAGGAGAATGTCCACACCAGCTGAGCTGACAGAAAGGCTGCAAGTAACTCATATAATCACTCTGTATAACTGTGGTGAGCAGAAAAGCATTGCAGAATGCACAATATATCAAAACCTTGAGGTGGATTGGCTACCACAGTAGAGGAACACATCGGGTTTCACTCCTGACAGCCAAGAACAGAGAGCTGAGGCTGCAGTGGGCACAGGCTCACCAAAATTCAACAGCTGAAGGCTGGAAAAACATGTAGCCTGGTCTGATGAATCTCGATTTCTGCTGAGGCACACAAGTGGTAGTGTCAGAATGTTGAATCTGTGCACCCAATCTCTCTTGTGTTAACAGTGTGGCGGTGGTGGTGGTGTAATGGTATAGGGAATATATTCTTAGCAAACTATGGGCCTGTTAATACCAATCAATCATTGTTTGAACACCATGACCTATTTGAGTATTGTTGCTGGACATTTGTATTCCTTCATTCTTTCTCATCTTCTAACGGCTACTTCCAGGTTGATAATGCACCATGTCACAAAGCAAAAGTGATCTCAAACTGGTTTCATGAACATGACAATGAGTTCAGTGCTCTTCAGTGGCCTTACCATTTTATTGGATCTTCGGGATGTGGCAGAATAGGAGATTCGCAGCATGAATGCGCAGCTGACAAATCTGCAGAAATTTGCGATGCAGTCATGTCAAGATGGACCAGAACCTCAAAGGAATGTTTTCAACATCTTGTGCGATCCATGTCAGAAAGAATTGAGACAAAAGGAGGCCTTATACAATATTACTATAGTGTTCTGAATCATTTGTTCAATTAGTGTGTATGCAGAGGGCTGTGTAAACTGAGGGAATTTTCAGAGCAGATGATTGTATTTTTGTTGGGATTGATGTGTTATTGTTTCTATGGAGTGAGACAGTTATTGTTGGTGAGAAGGTGTCTTCTGTCTTTTTGCTTGATGAGTAGATGTAAATGCTTTTATCTAAAGGCATAGCTTTATGAGAAGCGTTTCTTCAAGGAGCCTAATTCTTATTGCAAGTGGAGGTAAGCTTCCGCCTATAGACAAGTGTTTACCTCGAACTAACTTGCAGGTATTTGTGATAGATGAGCACTTCTGCTTGGCATTGATTTAACTAAATTGCACGCAGACTGATGATGACTTGAAGCTAGATCTCCTGAGTGCAGATTAACTTCATTATTTCATTAATTTCCCCACTTATCGCAATACAGGGCACACTGACACCTGACTAATTTGTGACCAACAAATTTGTTCAATCAACCCTGAAATATGTTCTTATATTTGGGACCTAGAATGTATCTTTTATTTCAATGGAGCATCAACCTAAAAATGACCTGACCTGCCTAATGGAGAAAACACAATGAAAAGCACACTCCTAAACAAGAATATACCGAAACCATTCTATTTGCGCACAATCAGTTTTACATCCACAAGTCCATTTTTCTACACATTGGGTGTTGTATATTTTCATTCTACACAACTCACATGCTGTGGTCCATTTTATTTCTTATTCATAGTTTCAAAATATGTACAAGGCATTTATTTAAATTTAAAAAAATGGAATAGATTATCACAAATATAAATAGTACTAGGGTGTTGTACCATGTTAGCCATTATGAATGTTGTGAGAAGTCAAGTAAAATGACACCTTATATTGGCTAACTAAAAAAGATTACATTATGCAAGCTTTTGAGGCAACTCAAGCCCCTTCTTAAGGCAAGATACATTCACAATTGATTACAGAAGGGGCCTGAAGAAGGGGCCTGAGTTGCCTCAAAAGCTTGCATAATGTAATCTTTTTTATTTAGCCAATAAAAGTGTCATTTTACTTGACTTCTCACTACACAAATATAAATAGAAATTACAAATGTTTAATGTTACATCACTTTACTAATATTCAGTGTAGCTGAAGTTGCTGATATGAGGCCGCTCAAAGTACATTACACACTCAAAGCTCTATAATCCTGCTAATTTCCTCCAGTGTTAATTTGCACTTTTTTGCTTTCTTGCCTGTCTTCCTCATTATCCCGGTCCCGTTTTCTCTTCCCTGTCCCAAAAGGACGTTGCCTTCCTTGGATAACACATAATTCCTCTTCATCTTCATCTTCATCATCATAAAACTCATCAAGTGAATCCTCATCTGAATCACGATTCAAGACGTCCACTGGCTCATCCCGGATGTACTCTGGGTAAACATGCTTATAATCTTCTGCAAGGCAACGGAAGCAAAAAGTAGTGCCACAATCATCCTTTGGACACACAACATTGGAGCAGCCATCCTGCATGTGGAACACCATGGTGTTGCAGCAGGGGCAGGCACGAAGGATGGGGCACCCATGCACATCAGTATCAGGGGAGTCTATCAGTGGGCAGGACAGCAGTGATGTCTGGACTGCACATCCTTTATTTGCACAAATGTCCTCTCTTGGCCAGGGCCCTGCCCACTCCCGCTGGCATCCCCAGCAGAAGCGGTACATTTTTCTGAGTTCCTCTGAGCATGGTGTACATGTCACACATAGGTTGGTGTCATCTGTCTGGCGCTGGCACAGCTGGGTACATCGTGGGCACTGAAAATTAATCAAAAAAGATCATCAACAAACATCCACATGAGTGACATTAGTCAGAGCTTTCTACTTTGTTAGGGAGAGCATCAATAAGGACATCGCTGGACATTTGCTACATACTATCTGCCCAAAAATCACAGCAAGTCTTAAAAGGTTATAAACCTTCATCATAGGTGAAACCTTTCTAACTGGCTATTAACTCAGGCATTATTAATTATGAAGATATGCCAGTTATTTTTGTTTATTTCACCAGCTTGAAAGTACAGTTGTCACACCTCTTAACCATTGATAGAATAAGGGTGCGGATGTTTTAATCTGACTCCAATTTATTATTAGTATGTAAAGATTACATTTACCATATGTTATGAATTAATTATAAGTTACTGTAATACAGAACCTCAGAATTGACTTAATATTGTTTGCAGAGCTTTAGGTTATATATTCTTAGAAAGAAATATGACTATGGCTGATGGTGGCTTTTTACAGTATTTGTAACCTCAGAGATTAAGCAAATTTTAACTAGCGTGTATTTTATAATAATACGTCAGGAGCTAAGTAGCGTATGTTATATGAATAATAGATCACATGCCACCTCAGTGGCTAAGCACTGTTTCTTAACGTGTGTTTCAGAATACAACCTCAAAGGATAGGCAGCTTAACTTAGTTTAACTATTAAAGCATGCTCACCAGTCTTTATATATAATACGCTACCATGGCTGTCCGTTTGTCTGTCCAGGATTTTAAATCACTTGTAGCTCGCAAACCATTTGACCAATTGACCTGAAATGTGGTACACATATACTACGTGATGTCTACTGTTTGCATTCAGGGTGATGATTGACCTCTAAGGTTATTCCTCTTTAATTTTTATTTTATTTTATTGTAGAATCAACTCTCGGCAGCTGCCAGCAGGGCGGCCATGCGGCACATGTGTATGGGCACCTTTCTCATCCCTAACACCTTCGCCGTCACTTCCCCTACCTCTTCATATCTTAAATCATTCTTGAGGCAGATTGAAGACTTAAGTGCCAGCTTAACTGAAAAATTAAAGAAAACGTACTAAGCAATTGCAACACAAACACTGACTCAATCAGTTTTAACGTGAAAAGATGCCAACGAAAGAAGAGAAGAAGTGGGCTGCTAGGGTGGAGAAAAGAAGAGCTGCTCAGGAAGCAGCAAGCGCATCAACCTCTGAGCAAATGAATGCTAAACGTACAGAGAAAGAGTCTGAAAACTTTAAGTCAAGTGCATTCACTGCACGTTACCGTGTAGTGGTTATGAATATTCAGTCTGTGAACCTTTTCAGCATTAGTACTTGATATAGCAGAGTTAAAGATCAGGCATGGTTTACAATAATTAACTATATATTAACCCACAAACTCAACATTATAAACAGTACCAGAACAATATAATTACAAATATATGATGGATAATGGAAAGGAACACAGATATGCATTTTGGGAGATTTCCCTAGGATCTTCGAAATTGGTCTTTGTGACCAATCTTCATATAATTACAAATATATGGAGTGTGGAGGAAGGCCAGGGCCCTTACACATTCTTAAAGGAAGAACCGGGGGAGAAAGCATGCATAGGGAATTATCTCCCCCGGAGCATTAGATGGCAGCCCCCCAAGTGCGGTGCCTTGGACTCCCACAGGGCTCTATGCAAGTTGGAGTTCAGCACAGCCCTGTTAGATTCCATGGATGCTGCCAGAGGATGCTGCAGGAACTGTGGAGCCATACTTTGGCTAACGGGCCACCGGAACTACTACTGGGTGCAGTGTAAAAGAAGCCCACTGCCTTCATTCCAGGAGCCAAACTCGGGAGGAAGAGATACTGTATGAAGCTTGCTGGAGAAGGAATGGAAGCAGAAGGACAGTAACTGACAAAGAGAAAGAGAAAAGAAGAAAAGAAAGACATTGGTGTGTGTTTTATTGTGTTTATTTGTACTGTATTGGTTGTGCAGGTGAGAAAGAAGGAAAGATTTCCCACTGTTGAATAAAAGCCTGTATTGTGCTTGTGAACTTGAGCGTCTGCATCTGTCTGTCTGGGGAGCTGATAATAATAATAATAATAATAATTCATTACATTTATATAGCGCTTTTCTCAGTACTCAAAGCGCTATCCACACAGGGAGGAACCGGGAAGCGAACCCTCAATCTTCCACAGTCTCCTTACTGCAAAGCAGCAGCACTACCACTGCGCCACCTTGCAGGCCACAGAAGGATAATACTAAATGCTAAACTGAACTTTGCACTTTTATTCAAAGAAAGAGTTGGCTTGCTTGAGAGTCCTTTCAGAGGACAACTTTTTGATAGGCTGTAATTGCCCAGGCTCCTGTTGTAGTTTATCTGGAGCTGGCAACAGTTGTTTTCCCATCAGGTAAAGTTGGTTTCTCACTCTTTAGTGTGTAAACAAGGTTACTGCGGGAGCGATGCTTAGGACGGGGATGTGCACTCAGGTCAATTAATGTAGGTCGATTAATAAAAATATTCTGCTGTCTACAATCACTCCAATATTCTACAACAGTATAGAGCTAACATCTCTTTTATGACAGGTTCTGGCAGCATAACTACGGCACATGACAGTGGAAAGGACTGACAGAGCCAATACTTTAGAACAGAAATCCACAATTGTGTCAGGGTAGTGCCAGAAATATTACAGCAAAACAGAGGTCATGGGGCAACAGTTTCTTACAGTCAGGTCCATAAGTATTTTGGCAGTGACACAACTTTCATAATTTTGTCTCTGTACGTCACCACAATGGATTTGAAATAAAGCAATCATTATTGATTTCAGTTTTAATTTAAGAGGATTGCTAAAAATACAGTATGAGCCATTTATGAATAACAGCCGTTTTACTACATGGTCCCCCTATTTTCAGGTTCTTAACAGAATTTGGACATTTGACTGACATCTGTTCCATAGCGAGTGTGAGCAGGTCCCTCATTATTTCATAAATTATTAAGCAGGTAAAAGGACTGGAATTGATTCCAAGTGTGGAATTTGCATTTGGAAGCTGTCACTATCAATGTGATCCAAAGAGCAAGCAAAAACAGTTCATCATTAGGCTGACAAAACAAAACAAACCCTTTAAAAAGATAGCAGAAACACCAGGAGTGGTCAAATCCACCATCTGGTACATTCTTAAAGAGAAAGAACACACTGGTGAGCTCAGCAACACCAGAAGGTCTAGAAAGCCACAGACGACAACTGTGCTGGATAATTGCAGAATTTTGTCCATGGCGAAGAAAAACTCCTTCACAATACTTAGCCAAACTAAGAAAACTCTCTGGGAGATCTTTCCATAAACGTTTGTACCAATGTTTTAAAATGAAATAACAGAGATTTGAGAGAAGAGCAACTAGGCTGATTCCAGGGCTGCAAGGGATGAATTAAGAAGAAAGATTAGAAGAGCTGAGCCTTTTCAGTTGAAATACAGTAAACAGAGATTAACAGGAGACATGATTGAAATGTTTACAATTATGAAGTGAATTAGTACAGTGGATTGAGACTATTACTGAGTTCATCAAAACGAGTTTCAGTTGGAAACTTGTTAAGGGTAAATTTCGCACAAACATTAGGAACCATAAACACGGAATAAGTTACCAAGTAGTGTTGTAGACATTAGGACTTTAGTTACTTTCAAAACTCGACTTGATGTTATTTTGGAAGAATTAAGTGGATAGGACTGGAAAGCTTTGTTGGGAAGGAAGAAGAAGAATGAGGGCTGACCTCATAGAGTTACTGAAGTCCATGAAGGGTTCAGACAGGCACACTTACTGTATTTTCATGGCAATTAGTTTAAGAACTATATGAGAAGTACTAGAAAGATGTTGAGGGAGTACAGTTGGTGGCACCATTTCAAGTACTTACATGGTACCTACCTTCTGAAAGTTGTCTTGATTCATTGCCTGGATTTTACTCTCACACAGAAGTCTGTCCTCTTCGCTGAGCAGGGTGAACTTCCTTACAAGTGGCCACAACCATGGGCTGGCGCAGTGAGGGCAGGCGAAAGACCACTTACCCTAAACCAGGAAAGAATATTAAGAAGTGTAAAACACAAGAGGAAAGCATTCAGTCTATCAAGCTCATCTGGTTACTAAATAGCGGGGCTATTCCACTATCTTGCACAGAAAATGTAAAAAAATATTGGATTCCATTATGAATGCTCAGTGATTTCCACTGGAGTCAATTATTAGAAACAAACATGATGCATTAAAATTAAAAGTCAAGACGGAGGTAAAGAATTTAGGGGTAACTGTTGACTGTAACCTGAATTTTAAATCGCATATTAATCAGCTCACTAGGACAGTATTTTTTCACTTAAGAAACACAGAAAAAGTTAGACCTCTTATATCATTGAAAGATGCTGAGAAATTAGTTCACGCATTTGTTTTCAGTTGACTAGATTACTGTAACGCAATCCTCTCAGGACTACCTAAAAAAGACATAAATCGTTTGCAACTAGTGCAGAATGCAGCTGCTAGAATCCTAACTAGGAAAAGAAAATCCGAGCACATCTCTCCAGTTTTGATGTCACTACACTGGTTACCTGTGTCATTCAGGATTGACTTTAAAATTCTGCTTATGGTTTACAAAGCCTTAAATAATCTCGCTCCATCTTATATATCGGAATGTCTGACACCTTATATTCCAAATCGTAACCTCAGATCCTCAACTGAGTGTCTCCTTAGAATTCCAAGAGCTAAACTTAAAAGAAGTGGTGAGGCGGCCTTCTGCTGTTATGCACCTAAAATCTGGAATATCCTGCCAGTAGGAATTCGCCAGGCTAATACAGTGGAGCACTTTAAAAAACTGCTAAAAACACATTACTTTAACATGGCCTTCTCATAACTTCAATTTAGTTTAATCCTGATGCTCTGTATATTCAATTAATTATCATAACTATTCATGGTGGCTCTAAAATCCGTACTAACCCCTACTCTCTCTTCTGTTTCATTTCCCGGTTTTCTGTGGTGGCGACCTGCGCCACCACCACCTAATCAAAGCACCGTGATGTTCCTACATTGATGGATTAAAAGCCAGAAGTCTACATGACCATCATCATCAAGTCCTTCCATGAGAACCCTAAATACAAAAAGGACTATTTCATTTATGTTAGGTAGAATGCCCAGAGGGGGCTGGGTGGTCTCATGGTCTGGTACCCCTGCAGATTTTATTTTCTTTCTCCAGCCATCTGGAGTTTTTTTTTTGTTTTTTCTGTCCTCCCTGGCCATCGGACCTTACTGTTATTCTATGTTAATTAGTGTTGTCTTATTTTAATTCTTACTTTGTCTTTTTTTCATCATGTAAAGCACTTTGAGCTACATTATTTGTATGAAAATGTGCTATATAAATAAATGTTGTTGTTGTTGTTGTTGAAGCGAATCATGTCTGGAGAGTTTTCCGGTTGGTGTGGATCTCAGGTCTTTCTCATGATCTCCATTGTTAAGAGTTATTTTTTAAATAGTGTAAATGTATTCATTGATTTCAGTGTAAAGTTTTTAAGTATTCCCATTCAGCATATACTGTACAGTCCAATAACCAGTGCCTCATATAAACAAAGCACAGAAACCAGTCTTAATGTAACTAGACAAAGAAACACACTACAGGCACGGACAGTAGTGTTTTATTGAAACCATGCTTGGAAATCAACATCTTATTGTAAAAGGGGAAATAAAACCTGTGTTGTGTATACCACATACAAAAACCAGTTCTTCATATAAGCAGGCCACAAAAACCAGTGCCTAATTTAAAATGGCAGGAAAAGAAGAACATAATGCATTATAATTTTCTTCAAATTCTTCTGTTTCTTCATTATCATACTGGTTACATTCCACCAACAGTGTGGTCATGCTAAACAAGTCAAGGATTTAAGAGGTGGACCACATTAAATGATCCATTATGGAGCCATCTCAGCTACCTTCAGGTGACATTTATGGCAGCTGTGCTCAGACTGACATGGTTGAATGTTGGTAAATGAACACTCTTGTAATGACGTGCCTTTGCACTATTTATTCATATTTTTGACAATCACTCTTGTAATGACGTGCCTTTGCACTATTTATTCATATTTTTGACAATCAATAATCTCTTTTTTTGAAAAATAATGCTCTGCACACCTGGTTCCCCTTATCCTAGATTGTCTATGGTAGCCTTACATCCAATTGCACTTGTCAATCAGAACATTTAAGTAAGGATGCAGAGCGCCCTCTGTGAAGGAAAAAGAAAATGCTGGAGGACAATTACAGGAGCTGTGATGGAGTGTTAGCTTAAAGTGACAGTGTATCTATCACTGGGTCAGGAAACAAACGTGTGCAGCATGTATGACTTGTAAAGTGGCTTTTTCGTTCTGGCATTCTTATTAATAACATAAAAATGCCATATTCTAAAGCCATGCTGAAAGTAGAATTTAGTATAAATTGAACATGAAAACAAGGACCTGCTTCTAAGCAAATGTAAAAAATTAATTCAGTGCAAATCACATGTACTAATCATTGCCTAATGTGCACTATGGACAGAAGACTATGGGAAAAGCAATGAGATGATGAGGCCATCAAGCTCAGTGTAGCTCACTCTTTCTGGTTAACTTTACCTTTCTGAAACACAGTAGTATTAAGCAAACATTAAGGTGGCCCCATAGTGTTTCTTTTAGGTATATACGTCTGTGATTAAATTTTTGTAACATTCATGAGCAATTCACCTTCACCTTGCTTTGGCCTCTGCTCCTGTGTTCTCATGGAAAGAACCAGTTTTAGAATAATAGCTGGCATTCACCTAATGTGTTTCCCTCATAATATGAAACATTTTGTCAGCTTTCCTTTTAATTTCTGTTTATTTGAGATAAACATATTCATCTCCTTCAATCTTGCACCACAGCCTATAACCTGCTGTCCTGGAATGAGCCTAATAAAACATCCTTTCACTTTTGTTAATGCTATGGTTTCTTTCTTAATATTTGGAGACCAGAACTGCATCCTGCATTCCAAATGAAGCCTCAGAATGTGTCACCTCACTAAAGTATGACCTACCTTCATGTTTAACCTCCACATAGCATGGCCACTATTTAACCAAGCATTTTATTAGCTTTCTTGCTCACTTCTGAACATCTCCTTCTTGTGGTCACCAACCATTGACCCTTTTGCATAAGGCATACTGTACTTTCCTCGTCCAGACCCTAACACATTCCTTTCTTTGTACTTACAGTGAAGTCAGATAGTATTCAGTCCAGTTCACATGCTGTACTCTTTATTGTGTTGTATATTTTATTTTAAATGGATAAATTTGCCATTTATGCCAATCCATCTACAGTCAATAACCCATAATGACAAAGTGACATGTTTTTCAGAAAGGTTTGCAAATTTATTAAAAATCAAAAAATGACATTTCTCATTTATATAAGTAGTCAGACCCTTTACTATGGCACTCCATAGTGTGGATATCGGTGCCCTCTTAGCTTTAATTCTCCTTGAGGTGTGTCTAGAACTTGTTTGAAGTCTACATGTGGCACACTAAATTGATTGGACATTGTTTAGAATGGTGCACACCTGTGTTTATGAGGTCCCACCATTCACACCGCATGTTAGAACAAAAAACAAGTGATGAAGTCCAAGGAACTCTCTGTAGACGTCCACAATCAAATTGTGATGAGGCATAGATCAGGGCAAGGGTATAAAACCATTTCTAAAGCTTTGAACATTCCCAGGATCACAGTGGCCTCAAGATTGTGAAATGGAAGAAGTTTGGAACCACTAGGACTCTTTGTAGAGTTGATCAATTTGCTATAATGAATAGCAGAGCAAGAAGGACCTTGATCAGGGAGATGACCAAACCCCAATTTTCACTCTAGCAGAACATCAGATGTCTTATGCTGTGATAAGAGAACCTATCGGAAAGACAACCATTTCAGAATCACTCCATCAACCAGGTATTTAAGGTAAAGGGGCTAGATGGAAGCCACTCATGAATGGATTTATGTTAGATACTGGTTACTGTGCCCAGGCATTGTTTTATTTGTGAGTAATTGTTTCTGTGCCCAGATTACATTATAAATGGATTTCTATGTCCAGTTACAAAACAAAAACAGCTTCTGTGCCCGGCTTATGTTATGTGCTGGTTGTTCTGTCAGATATCTGTGTCATGTTGTCTCAGAAACTGTTTTTTTGTGTCAATTTACTTTCATTTTATATCAGTCACTGATTTCTGTGTGCCATCATGCTGCACCTATTTTAGATAACATTGTGCATGTTTTGTGCTCCAAGATTTGGATCTTCTCAAAATTAATGTACAAAAATTAATGCTAGTTAGGGGAAAATAAACAAGTTAGTATGAGGACCATTTTACAAAAAACTTTTGAGTATATCTTTATTTTAGGTATTTTTTTGTAATCTGTTTGCATCAAGAGGTTCTCATAGCCCTGCTTGTTTGTAGACATGATTTTTGCTTATTTCTTTTCTCTCCATAATTTCCTGACCTCTATTTTGCCACAATTTCCCTTTGATTATATGTCTCATCTTGATGAAAACAGCTGTACTGCATGTGCAGGATGGCAGCAGATTTTTAATTATAAATAGAAATAGAGGATGAATGGAATGACAAAAGTCATAGTCAAAAAAACAGAAAAGAAGCTGAAACCAGAGATCTAATAATAACACTCCAATAATACTTTTCGGCCGTATCCACAACCTTGGACAACCACTAAGTGCACAATGCTGACGTTTTCTTATGGTACAACAAAACGACAATAGCAACAACACTGGCTCAAGTTTATTTCTCATGTGTTTATTCTATTACTGTTCTTTAATTATAATTTTTCAAATTATACTATTAATTTTGTTTTTATTTTTTTAACTTTGTTTTTATTTTTAATTATTATTATTATGTTTATTTTGTTTAATATTTTCAATATGGCTTTTATTAATATGTTATTGCTTATTAACTATCTTTTAATTTTGTATTGTATTAAGAATATATATATTTGTGTTATCTTCTGCCCTGTTCCCTTAACAGTGAGTTTCAAGGGGCGGGGCCAGCTAATGATGCGCCTGAGGGATTACTCCAGCGGTGTAAAAAGAGAAACAACAGTTGACACTGCAGTTTTGGCATTGCCACTTTTAAATTTTAGTTTTCTGACTTTTGATTTTGCAATTATTCTTTTGTGTGACTCCTGCTTTGATTAAAGTATTATTTCTAGTTTAGGATTCCTGGCTTTGTTTGCTTTTGAATTAACCTCTTTTTTTCTGTATTGCCTTTTGTTATTCCCTTTTAAACAAACTGTTAAATATTCAAATATCTTTGCTTGGTTTTGCTTGGTGAGAGTTTTTTTTGTGGTTTTACCCTCCATCCATTGGACTTTTGAAACTTTTAACTCTGAACTCCATTTTGGGCCTGTGCAGGCCTTGAAGCATGCCTGCTGAGTTTTGTGGTCAGGTTGCCTTGGGTAAGGCATGTTTCTAAGGCTGACCAGTGAAGCTTTGGTCAGGCTTTTTGATTATTATGAGGTCTTTCCACTCATTTTTGCCATGTTTGTCTTACTGCTTCATTACACCTTTACAAAACTAGAGGCCTCATTAATAGAGCTTGTGTACGCACAAAAAGTGGTTTGAAATTTGCATATGCTACTTCCCAAGCATATGTCAGGATTTATAAAAGAAAATTTGAAAGAGTAACATGCATATACTGTATTTATGGCAATTATGATCCATGCTTATGCAACATTTTGGAAGAACATGGAAATGATGAAACCGTTAATCAAACAGGGAAAAGCAGCAAAACCAGCTAATTGACAACTTGCACACATAAAAATACATATCACAAAGTTGTTATTATGCATACAAGTCATCTTGCTGATGAAACTTGCAAATATCATAGCTCAGAGGCCTGGGTCAACCCATGATTCATTTATTTTGTGGTAAAATAACTTTGGCAGAAATGCTGGTGCTGTATCTGGTGGCTGGCTTACTGGTAAGGTACTGTAACAGGCTGAACCCTCAGTTTTTCATACGTCCTGTGCTATTCGGTGTAACAGATATCATGTCATTACATAGAATAGGGGATAGTGGCCACCCACTCAGACACTAGCACTTTACGCCTTTACCTGATCCCCAGAACAGACAGGGAAGGTGCCATAATGCTGCACATGATCTTACACTATCAGTTGTTGAGTGCAGCAGATACTCATGAATGTAGGTGATGGGGTCTTAATGAATCAGGTGGAAAACTGCTTTAGCCGTCAATGAAGCTCTTATTGTGACTGTATATGTATGAGGTTAATTAGCATGTAGCATTTATGGATATTTCAAGGCAGCATTGGAAGCACATTCTCATATGCATATTTACAGGGTGATTATAATTTAAAACATATATAAGTATTGCAAGAGATGTCCGGCAGCTCAACCCGGCTGGAACGCCCCTGCGATGGAAGGATGGGGGAAGGCAGCTTTTGTATGACACTGCCTTCTCCAAGATTGTAGATGGCTGCTCCCCTGGACTGCAGCGGTGCCCCGTATTCCTGCAGAGCACTATGGGGCATGTAGTTCAATACTACAGCCCTGCTGGGTATCATGGGTGCCGCCAGGGGACGCTGCAAGAGGACAGGAGTAGTTATTTTTCTTACATAGCCCAGAATTACTCCCGTCACAAGGACTGAAGCTCCAAAGTCCTCCATCCAACCCAGAAGAGCTGGCAAGTGACGTGGAAGGAAGAACGGAAGCACTTCTGCGTCAAGGACTATATAAAGTACTGCTGGAGACCCAGCAAGCAAGCATATAAATTGCATATGCCCAGTTTTATAAATCTGACTTTTTTTGAAGAACGCATTTTCCTGTTTTTTGGAGAGTGCTTTTTTTCTTGCTTCAATCCATGCAAAGTTTTATAAATAAGGTCCCAGGTGACCTTCCACACACTTCTAGTTGACCTTTCCTAGCAATGATATAGCAACCATCAACAGAAAGATACCAAAATGGTGGTGCCCATAAGAAAAACAAGATAGAATGATATGCGAACACAATTCATGTTTAACATCATTAAAACAAGCTGAAACAAAAATAAAATTAACAAAAATTAAATTAAAATTAACCACTGGATTCCTTGGCCTTTCAAAAATGTTTTATATATATTAGAGGCAAAGGAACAGCTGCAAAAAATTAAAAACAAAGGCCAAATCATAGCAGCAGCAATATGAACATAGTAACACAATCTTATGACTTTGCACTAATCAGCACTTCCTGCTACATAAAGAATCAACAGCTCAGCCTTGTTAGCCACTCACTTTTGTGCTCTGTGCAAGAGCTGAGAAGGACAAGGTTCTAACTTCAAGTATGTGTGGGACGCTGATTCGTTGTGATTCATATCTGTACCATATAAATTCCTGGATTCAGTCAATAGCACAGGAGTAGGGTATACTTATCAGCTATGATGCTAGGTATTGTATTGGCTTGTTAATCACTCTGTTAAGTGACATCATGCTGCTTTGATTGGGTGCATATTTCTGACATTTATTGTACAATCGCGTACGTGACTTCGGGGATTTTTTTTCTCCAAGCAGAAAAAAGCACATCATATCTAACATCCGAACAATGATGATCACATTTTTGCAAACTGACAGACTTGTTAATAAAGAGTTTCTCTGTGAAAAGACTGTGTAGGAGAAGGATGGGTATCCCAGCCAGGAAAGGGGATGGCTCACTACCCAGATGGGAAGCCAGGACCGAACAAATATTAAATTGCCTGGCTGAACAGAAAGAAACCTTCATGACCAGCTGGTATGAAATAATAGAAGCACCAGCAGAAACCAGAACTGGTTTGGGGTTCGTACCTGGATGGGATGCCCATAATGTGGAAGGACAAGGGAGTTCAATGTTTCCTGCCTATTTTCTCCCCCCATGTACTAGATGGGAGCAGCCCTGGATATTTGTATCCATTTGGACACCCGCAGGGAATGCAGGAAATTACAGTCTGGTAGTGCAGTCCTGCTGAGGTGCCACCAGAGGGCAATGCAGGGACTTACAGTCCCTACTAGTTGGGACTTCTATATGACCTGGAAGTGCTTCCAAAGGGCAAAGCCCTGGCACCGGAAGTACTCCTGGGTCCTCAATAAAAGAGACCACACTGCCTTGTCCAGGTGAGTCGGACCTGGGAGGAAGGAAGGCAACACTCGACTGGAGGAGAGCAGTACAGTGGTGAGAGAGGGAAGGTGAACTGGAGGGGATAACTGTATTTTGTTCTCCTGGTTTTGTGGATTAAACGCCCTTTGTTTGAACCTGGGACTGTCTGGTGTGTTTGTGTTTGGGATTCAGGGCTCTGGCCCACCCTTGCCTTTACAACTGTTAATCAGAAACATTACACTGAACTGCTGACGCGTCTGCAGGTAAGCATCAGGAATAAAACATCTTGAGTGGTGGCGCATACAAAACTGCATTTTACACTTTGACAGCTCATCTGCACACACCATGTTGTTAATAAAAGAGTTTTTGACCAAAACCAAAGTGGTAGTTACATTGCACCACTTGAATTTGCTGGATCTGTTCCCCGCATCATAATTTTGTTCCCAAAAGGAACGGGAAGATGATTTGCTACTGTGGAAGAAATACAGAAAAAAAAATTTGCAGGAAGCGCTATTCACAGTAACAAAAGATGAGTACAGGAAATTTCCAGGAATGGAAGAAGAGTTAGTACAAGTCTGTTGCATCTCAAGCGGAGTATTTTGACAATGACTAAAAAGGAATTGCTTTAAGTTGTATAGCGAAGCTCTTTTAACAATTCTGAGAATTTGTGAGTCCCCCTTTGTACAGTATATTTTAGAAATATTCTAAGGTAAGCAAAATGCTCTTCACACAAAAGGAGACCTAATCTGGGGTTAAACAAACAATGTTTACTTTAGCTCTGATGGCTCTAAAAGTGATGTTGAACATCTTCTGTTGTTGTTTATGACTGTGCTCATTATAAAATAATGACTGATTTACACTTTATTTTGCTGACAGCGCTTAAGGTGCCTTGGGTGTTTGGTTCCTTACCTGGTCCAGGAGATCCATTAACCATTGCTTCAGGGAGACAGGACTCACAATCTTCCCACAACAGGAGAGCTTCACCCTCACAGACCCACAGGGCTCTGCGTCTATAAGAGAAAATCCACTTTCAGTGTTAGCCACTAGGGGCAGGAGGGAGCCACAGACAAGAAGCACACTAAGTTCAGTCTGTAATCAATTCTACAGTGGGGCAGTACAGTGGCACAAGCTGCTGCCTCACAGATTTAACGTCTTTGGGTTGAATATTCAGCCTAGTTGTTTTTTGATTAGTGTCAGCACAGTGTCCCATGTCTGCATGTGTTTTTTTTTTCTGAGTACTCTGGCTTTTCTCCCACATGCCAAAAAACATACATTTAGTTGGCATAATTAAAGTGGTTGTGTGTGAAAAACTAGACTGGCACTCATGTCAAGACAGGTTTCTGCCTTACAGTATGACATGAAGATGGACTTCTAAAACATTTTTTGGTGTGATTTGCCTATTTAACATTTCTTGTGGCTGACTATACTCACCATATACCAGGTCAGAACCAATATAAACTGAGAAGTATGGACCTCTACTTTAATATTGTATAGATGCCAGAACAAATCTAAGAGCTACAATGAAAAGACAAGTTTCTAAGCTACGTTAAGTGTTGAAAAGATATTAAGAAGGCTAACAGAATGTTAGGTTATATAGTGCCTTGATTTGTGGAGTACAAGTCCAAGGAGATTAAGCTAAAGCTTTATTACACACTAGTGAGGCCTCATTCGGAGTACTGTGTGCAGTTTTTGTCTCCAGGCTACATAAAGGACATACAGTAGCAGCATTGGAAAAAATCCAGAGAAGATCGATTCGGCTGATTCCAGGGTTACAGGGGATGAATTATGAAGAAAGATTAAAAGAGCTCAGACTTTTCAGTTTAAGCAAAAGGAGATTAAGGGAGATATGATTGAAGTGTTTAAAATTATTGTAGCTGGTGTCTTAACCCCCTGTCATTAGCTGATAACCACTGTCCAGAATTCATATCCAAGTTAATCAATTATTTTTTTTGAGATAAATGCATCCCCAGAGGTAAACTGGAAACCAAGAAGGCATCTTGAGTTAACCAATAAAATTACCAGAATAGATTTAGAATATGCCAGGTCTCTAAATGGGGAACTTTATAGGAAAAGACAGGTTTTGCAATCAGAATTTAACCTCTTGACTATTGAAATGGAACTGCTTATCTTTAAATCACAATATCATTATTATGAACACAGAGAGAAGGCCAATAAGATTTTAGCTCAACAAATCTACAAGCAGGAAGTCAACTATGCAATAACAGCAACTATTAACACAGATGGAGACAAAATCATAGACCATAAAAATATAACCCACACATTTACAGAGTCCTTATATTTTACTCAGTCTAAAGAAGATAAGACACAATCTAATGAGTTTTTGATTCATTTCAGATACCACTGTTAGTTACTCTTAGTGAAGTGGAAATGGATAACCCTCTGATAGTTTAAGAATTACTAGATGCTATAAAGCCACTTCAAAGTAGGAAAGCAGCAGGCCCTGATGTTTATAGAAGATAAAGACAACTAAATTCTACCTCAAATGTTTTGCCAAGTATTAATTTCCATCTTTCCTAAAAAATAAAGACTTACTACAATGTGCATCACACAGACTGATGTCACTCCTGAATAATGATGTTAAGATACTCTTCAAAGTTCTAACTAGAAGGTTTGAGAAAGTGCTTCTTTCTGTAATATCACAAGACCAAAACGGATTTATTAAAGGCAGACACTTAGCTTCCAATCTTTGACATTTCTTTAATATAATTTATTGACCCATTAAATCTAACACCCCAGAGATCTTACTATTTCTGGATGCAGAAAAAGCATTTGATATGGTTAAATGGCACTACCTATTCACCATGTTGCACAAATTTAGGTTTGGCCCAAACAAATATACATGGATCAAACTACTCTATACTAGTCCAGAAGCCTGAGTTTGTGTTAATATTATTTCAGACTACTTCAAGCTAGAATGTGGTACTCGACAAGGATGTCCCCTGTCATCATAGCTTTTAGCAAATGTCATTCAGCCATTGGCTGTTTACTTTCAGAATACATCTCTATATATCTATAAAATTCAGCGTCTGCCTGTATGTCTGTCCGCTTTTCATGAGATAAGTACTTAATAGATTTAGATCGGGTTTTTTTCTGTAATTTGCTTGAGCATTCCAGTTGATTTTGAGACTTCTCTCATTGTGCTATGTATCATAGTTTGCTTGCGGTACCAATTTATTTGCGCAAATCTGAGAGACACGCAGCTGGCCTGGGGGGGGGGTTGGGGTTGCGGTGTCCACCTCACTCATGCACCAGTCTCAGGGCATGTACCTTACCTCCAATTAGTTAGTGAACGAGAAAACTACTTAACGGATTTAAATCAGGTTTTTTTGCTTGAACATTACAGTTGATTTTGTGACTTCTCTCATTGCACTAAGAATCATAGTTCGCTTGCAGGAGCGATATATTCTCACTAATCTGAGACAGAGAAGCAGGCCAAAGGGAGGAAGAAGCATGACGTCAGGAGTAGGGAGCCAGGCAGGGCCCTCCTCACTGTCCTGTTTCACTACTATGTGGGCAGAGCCGCAGGGGACGGCTAGTCAGAGATAAAGGGGATTTGCAGAGAAGGACTCAAACAGAAGATCTCTCTATATGCAGATGATATGGTACTGACCCACAAAATTCCTTGCCAGCAGTCCTAAAAGCACAAGCAGATTTTCAAAAGATATCTGGACCACAAATTAATTTGAATAAAAGTGTGCTTTTTTCAGTGAACTCTCTAGCACACTATATTAAACTGGGCACCTTCCCATTTCTGTGGTGGGCTGGCACCCTGCCTAGGTATTTGTTCCTGCCTTGTGCCCTATGCTGACTGGGATTGGCTCCAGGAGACCCCCGTGATCCTGTGTTAGAATATAGCGGGTTGGATGATGACTAACTGACAGACCTTCCCACTTATCTTAGCAGATCAGTTTCAATATCTAGGGGTAAATATTACAAGTAAATATAAAGCTCTTTTTCAACAACATGTTGCATGGAAAATATTAAACAAGATGTGAATAGATGGTCCTCCCTCCATCTCACATTAGCAGGGAAAATCAACACTGTCAAGATGAACATCGTTCCCAAGTTTCTTTTCCTATTTCAACCCATCCCTATATATATTAACAAATCTTTTTTAAAGAAATTAGATTCAATCATAACCTTAACCCAGCCACAGGGGATGCATAAACCAATGTGTTTCCTTGTGCCGTTCCCAAGCCTGGATAAATGGGGAGGGTTACATCAGGAAGGGCATCCAATGTTAAATTTTGCCAGATCAATATGCAGATAACAATACAAATTTCCATACCGGATCAGTTGCAGCCTGGGTTAACAACAGCCACCACCAGTACTGTTAGCCAATCGGGTGCTGGTGGAAATTGGGCTGCTGATGGCCAAAGAAGGAGAAGAAGAGGTGGGAGACGTGTCCAGAGGCAGGAGGAGAGGAGGAAGGTAAAGAGAGTGGAACTGAGGGTAGGAACTTTGAATGTTGGCAGTATGACTGGTAAGGGGAGAGAGTTAACTGATACGATAGAGAGATGGAAGGTTGATATATTGTGCCTGCAGGAGACTAAATGGAAGGGGAGTAAGGCCAGGTGGATTGGAGGTGGATTCAAATTGTTCTATCATGGTGTGGATGGGAGGAGAAATTGGGTAGGAATTATTCTGAAGGAACAGTATGTGATGAGTGTCTTCGAGGTGAAAAGAGTGTCAGACAAAGTAGTGATTATGAAGCTGGAAATTGAAGGTGTGATGATAAATGTTGTTACTGCATATGTCCCACAAGTTTAGTGTGCAATGGATGAGAAAGAAGATTTCTGGAGTGAGCTGGATGAAGTGATGGACAGAGTACCCAAGGGACAGAGAGTGGCGATTGGAGTGGATTTCAATGGACATGTTGGTGAAGGGAACAGAGGGGATGAGGAGGTGATGCGTAGGTATGGTGTGAAGGAGAGGAATGAAGAAGGTCAGAGGATAGTGGATTTTGTAAGAAGGATGGACATGGCTGTGGTGAACACATATTTTATGACGGGTTAGGAACATAGGCTGACATACAAGAGTGGAAGATGCACACAAGTAGAGTATATCCTATGCAAAACAGTCAATCTTAAGGGCATTGAAAACTACAAAGTGGTGACAAGGGAAAGTATAGTTAGGCAGCATAGGATGGTGGTCTGTAGGATGAAGTTGTTACAATGTTTTTGCATCCTATGAGCAATTAAGCTTCAAATTTAACTTCTCATCAACACAATGTTTCCACTACATTCAAGCTAGAAACTTTTCTAAACTGAACGTACCCAATTTTCCTCCCCTTCTACCTATTTCTGTTCCAGAAGTAATATTGATCAGTCTGGAAGACTCTCCACAAATTATAAAAAATAACATATTAAGGTCTCTTCCTTTCAAAGATCCCAGGGCACAATAGGGAAAGGATCTTTCAATTAACATTTCAGAAAAGGAGTGGAAAGCAGCCACACATAGAATATACTCTAGCTCTATATGCACAAGGCACTCATTCATTCAACTTAAAATTTTCTATCGAGCGCATTTACCTCATTTAAAATTGTCCATAATGTTTCCAGGGCAAGATTCAACCTGTGAACGTTGCAATCAAGCTCCAGCCTCACTGGGCCACATGTTTTGGATGTGCAGCAAATTAACATCATTCTGGACCAAAACCTTTGCTTGCCTCTGTGTCACAATCCCTCCTGACACATTAACAGCTGTGTTTGGTGGATTCCCAGATGGGCTTAAACTGTCAATGCCTTTACCTCACTACTAACATGTAGGCTTATCTTGCTCAACTGGAAGAATCCCACCCCACCACTTTTAAGTCAGTGGGTAACTGATGTTCTGTACTATTTGAAATTGAAAAAAATCTAATTCTCACTCAGAGGATCTGTTCAAAACTTTCAAAAATACGTCAGAATCTAATCAATAACATTTTAGAATAAGTTTCTATATCAGGGAAAATGATATTTTTGTTCCTTGTTGCTTCAAAGATTTGCTTTGTTGGCTGCCTCTCCTCTCTTTCTTCCTTGTGGGTGGGGGATGAATTTTGATTTTGTTACGTTCAGTTTGATTGTATGAATTGTTATTTGGTTTTAACTAAAATTAACACAAATTTTTAAATAAATTAAAACAATAAAATTATGAAGGTAATTAGTGCAATGGATCGAGACTGTTATTTTAAAATGAGTTCAACAAGAACACGGGGACACAGTTGGAAACTTGTTAAGGGTAAATTTTTGCACAAACATTAGGAAGCTTTTCTTTACACAGAGAACCACAGACACTTGGAATAAGCTACCAAGTAGTGTGGTAGACAGTAAGACGTTGGGGACTTTCAAAACAAGACTTGATGTTTCTTGGAAGAAATAAGTGGATAGGACTGGCGAGCTTTGTTGGGCTGAATGGCCTGTTCTCGTCTAGAGTGTTCTAATGTTCTAATGATAAAAGTTGTGCTGGTAAGCCACAGCACAGCACAACACAGAACAACATTTAATTAGACGGTATGTCTGCATACAGAGGTGTAGCTATATTAAGGAAAAAGTCCAAAATGGCTACAGTGGCAAACATCAGTCTCCAATTTAAAGAACAGGCTTAGAATCCCTGAAACCATAAACTGGATAACATGATATTTAAAATATACAAAGTAAAGAACATTAATAGCACAATCCTGAAGAACAAGCAGTAGAAAATTTAAAAACGGAGACAGGAACTATAAAATAAATAAAGAAAGATAATTGGTGGAAACTTGTTTTAATTCCTTTTACCACTCAGCATTCTTCTTTCATTTTGTACATTTAATAGTCCTTTCTGTGCTCACCAGTTTCTGCCACCCCATGTATTTTAAGGCCCACCATGTCTTAATGCTGCCACTCCTCAGATCTTATCTTTTCCACTTTTTTTAAGCAACTGAGTGGAATATTCTGGAACAGAATGGGTTGCTGTAACTCTGGTCATTGTTCAAATAACTTCCTGGCAATTCACAGTGATAACCGAGGGAAATTTTGGGACTTTTTCTCTGTTTATTTACCAGCTAGGTAAAACAGAGAAGAATGGATTTGGAGAACTTTCTAATAATTTTAAAAAATCTTTATTTACTAATTCCTAAATATCTGGGCGGCACGGTGGCGCAGTGGGTAGCGCTGCTGCCTCGCAGTTGGGAGACCTGGGGACCCGGGTTCGCCTCCCGGGCCCTCCCTGCGTGGAGTTTGCATGTTCTCCCCGTGTCTGCGTGGGTTTCCTCCGGGCGCTCCGGTTTCCTCCCACAGTCCAAAGACATGCAGGTTAGGTGGATTGGTGATTCTAAATTGGCCCTAGTGTGTGCTTGGTGTGTTTGTGTGTGTCCTGCGGTGGGTTGGCACCCTGCCTGGGATTGGTTCCTGCCTTGTGCCCTGTGTTGGCTGGGATTGGCTCCAGCAGACCCCCATGACCCTGTGTTCGGATTCAGCAGGTTGGAAAATGGATGGATGGATATATATCTGAAGAGATACAGAATATACCATGTGTCTTAAAATGAATTAATTCAAAGATTTTTTAGGGAAACATCCATTTATCCATCTTTGAACCTCCACACTCCAAAAAATTTACAAAAGTAACATACACAACAATACCATAATCAAAAGGTCTAAATAAAAAAAAATAGGTACTGAAAATTTTAAGAATAAAACAAGCCAAAGATAGAACCAACAGTAGTAGTAGTAGGCATCCGTCTATCTCGGGAAGATGATGGTTGCGCCATGGTCAGTCTATCGTAGTGCAGTTGAGTACAATGTCTGGAATGGCTCAGCAATCTGATCCTTGCATGGAAGTTCCGTCCACAGGTATGGCATTCGAGGTTTAATTTTGAAACTGGAGCCTGACTTTGTTGTCTCTGTCTCCTGCATTGCCTTCTGTCCTCTAGCTGCTGATAGTGCCTTTCTTCACCTCTCTTGATGCCTTCTTGAATGACCCAGTGCCAGCCACTTTGGTTGCCTGTTAGCTGTTCCGATTTCTCTGGGTCAATGCCTGTCAGTTTTAGGTCACACTTGATGACATCTTTATACGGCAGTGATGGGTGGCCCACTGGGCGGTGTCCTGTGGCCAGCTTGCCAAAAATGACATCCTTAGGAATGTGACCATATGTTATTCGATGTACATGTCCCAGCCACTGCAGTCATCTCTGGCTAAGAAGAAGATGCATGCTCAGTGAGTCTGCTTGCCCCAGTATGGCAGTTTTGGTAACTTTATCTTGCCATGTGATGCCAAGGATGTGTCATAGGGAGCGAAGGTGGAAGCTCTCTAGACCAGTGCTCCGCAACCTTTTCTCACCTACGACACACCAAAGTTCTTCCTAGAATTCCGCGGCACGTCAAAAGCTAAAATATATAGCTGTGGCGTCGCTATAGCTGGGGGGGGGGGGTCCGCTCCGAGCGTCAGCTGTTTAGGGGCGTCCAAACTACGGTACTTTCTTTTTTTTTTGTTCCTTGAGGAGGCGCAAAAAAAAAAAATTTCTTTCAGCTTTGGGGCGTCAAATTTTTCACCGCCCCGGGCAACATGATCTCCAGCTACGCCACTGATATATAGATATGAATTTAATACACAAATTTTACAATAAATTTTCATTTTTTATTATAAGTATACATTTATTATAAGTATACATACATAAAAACTATACTATATTAACTTTTATGCAATCTTAATAATTATTATAACATAATGACTGATTAATGTGATACCTGCGCTTGTTTCAATGAACACAAAAGTTTTATATTCGGCTCAATATTTGACAGCGCAACCCGAAGTTCTTGGTCAAGATCTTTTAAGCATGACCGCTTATCATTTTTAATTAACACAAGAGTTGTTTGTCTTTTTTGGCGTAACTGAGATGGTTTGAATTTAGATGGCGATTTAGTTTACTGGGTGCCATTGCCTCGTTTGATAGCTGATCGCCGCAAATGATGCATTGTGGCTTTGGAGCCGTTTCGTCACCACACCACGAGAATCCGTATCGAATGTAGTCTTCGTTGTACTTCCTTTTCACAATCTTCTTTGTTTTTTTTTTTGCAACACTTGTGCTGGGTTCTTCATCATCTGTACGTGAAGACGAATCTTTTCCACGTAAAAATTTATCCATATTTAAAGGGGTATAAAACTAAATATGAATCACACGAAGAACGTTAACCATACACAATTCAGCAACACAACTAATAGTAATGAATGATAACTACTGTCGCAAGACGAGTGAATGCGACGTAGCACGACTAATACGTCAGCTTGAATTGAATCTAGGTGAGGACATGGAGCGATCTGCCTATCAAAGCATACTACGGAGTTGTCTGGCGACTACGTAGGGCCTACGTCGTAGGCGACAGGCGCCAGGCGATGGGATTTATTATTTCAGAGAAATGACACATAAAATTATGAAACCTTTAAAAGGCTATTTACGCGAATATTTCATTGCACGTATTCTCGTTTTTGTGTTTCTAAGGAGGACCGTTAAAATATTATTTAGTTAGAAAATTGTCTTATTTGACCGCGTCACACCTGTATCGGCTCAAGGCACACCAGTGTGCCGCGGCACACCGGTTGCGGAGCACTGCTCTAGACGATTTTCCTGCCTGGCATAAGTAGTCCAGGATTTGCTGCCATACAGCAAGGTGCTGAGGACACATGCCTGGTATACCTTCAGTTTGGTGTTCAGGGTCAGCTGATTGTTGGTCCATTCTCTCTTGTTCAGTTTGGCCATCACAGCGGAAGCTCTGGCAATCTGCCTGTTGATATCACTATAGAGTAATATGTTGCTGCTCATGATGGAACCCACGTAAGTAAAGTGGTCGGTGACTTCAAGCACTGTGCTGCCTATGCTATTCAAAGGACCAACAATATTGATAAAATTAATCAGAAAAGAGTTTCAGGAGTAGAATAATAAATGTATATCACAAGTGGAGAAGGCCAATGTTGAAATAGCAGGCTATAATGTCAATGGAGTGGAAATGCTGAATGAAAAGCCCTGTGCGTCATCCCAGTAACAGTCCAGAGTCTTTGCAGGAAAAGTAACACTACACCCATCACACAGTCCATTACTGTATATACAGTATAAAACATGGTGCACAAAAAGCCACCGAGCTCCTCTAGATAATCTTTCACATTTTGTCAGGTTCAGGCTGCACCACCCCATTTACGTTGTTCTCAGTTTTGGCATGTGAGGTACACTTCCGAACAGATCAGACCCCACAAAATTCACTGAGATCAAACTGGACTTTTGATGTACTCACATTCTAGTGGAGTGGTGATCTTCTCGCGATGTGTCAAGGAGCTCTGCTTGTTCTCTTCTAATTTATTTTCCTTACTGACAGTGCCAGTCGCTTCCTCTCTCATCAGTTTTATTCTTCTCATATATATACAGTATATATATATATATATATATATATATATATATATATATATATATATATATATATATATATATATATATTTATTTATTTATTTATTAAGGTGCAAGTGTTTTTTTTACAAAGTGAACACCATGTAAGCTTCATACTACAAAGACACGATTGATACCATTAGGTTCTCGAGACAGAGGGACCATCTAGCTGAGCCGCCTGGCTGCCAATCTCAGCCTCTCCATTGACTCACTGACTAAATTTACTTGCTCCAAAGTTATGATGAACAGTTTTCCCAGACACTTCAATTGAAGTACTTTTGTTAGCAACACTAGGATGCATTTCCGGAATGTTCAGCCTCGTTTCTCAGAATTGCCCAACAGTCTCAAGTTTATCGGCGCAGAAATCAACCGGGATACCCAAAACAGGGCGAGGCCCTTTAATGTGGGTTTATGCACTGTATACAACACATGGCATTTCACAGATCGTCGTTTACACTTTACAGTTTAAAAAGTGGAACAAAGCATTTGTTACCGGAATTATATACCCGTGTTTTTCTCGACAATTTGCTCGATCTGTGATTTTTGCTCATTTAAGAATCGTAATGATTACACAGAATAATGAGGGATAAACAGATGTGTACAGACTACAAGATGATCAAACAGACCACTTTTCGCAGATCTATTTGTACGAACAGAAGGAAGTTGGATGTTTCCGAACTGAGACGAAGTACGATTAGAAATCGAGACTACCTGGAGCCGTCTTCTCTTTCTCAGAAGGGTCCGCTGACATCGCCTTCGGATCTCCGTTTTTTTGTTTTTTTTTTGCCGGCGAAGACCTCCCCCAGTCTCTCTGAAGCAGAGTCAAGTTGCCCCCAAATGCGTACCACCTGCCGGATTCGCTTTCAGTATCGATTCGACGTCACGCCTTACAGACGAAATGTGCGCCGGGCACGCCCTCTAGTGGACACTTCCTGCCTTGTCTTCTAATGTTTTTTTCTACTTAACCGTATTATTATTGTTTTTTAACTAATGCTGTCAACATTGCCATAATGTTTGGAATAAGTTATTATTGGCGTTTATTTTGTATTACTATTACAGTATAGCTGCTTCTGCACATGGGAGAATATATGAAGTAAACACTGATTGAAAGACGTATATTTAACCTAGTCACATTGTAGGAGCTGTGGTGGGCTGGCGCCCTGCCCGGCATTTGTTCCTACCTTGCGCCCTGTGTTGGCTGGGATTGGCTCCAGCAGACCCCCGTGACACTGTTAGGATAATAATAATAATAATAATAATAATAATAATTCATTACATTTATATATATAGCGGGTTGTTAAAATGACTGACTGACATTGTAGGAGAGAATTAATAAAGAATTCATGAAAAAAATGACACAATATATGCATGCAATTAGAATGACTACAAAAGTTTTCACCATTGGACTTTTTCACATTATTTAATGTATTACAATAAAAACTGTACCAACGATACGAACAGTCTTTGTGAGGTTGAAGGACTGTGTGTCAGAAAGGGTGGTGTGTAATACTGGAGCACCTCAGTCTTATCTCCTGTTTACTCTCTACACACCAGACTTCCAGATCAATACCTGTGCTTGCCATCTACAGTAATGTTCAGATGACTCCTCCATGGCTGCATTAATAATGGAGATGAGTTAACATACAAGATGGCTGTGGAGGACAGTGTCTTGTGGTGCAAGGACAGCAACCTGCAACTCAACATCAGAAAGACAAAAGAACCGCTGGTGGAGCTCAGGCGTGCTAAGAAGACTCTGAGAGTCGTCATCATTCAGGGTGCAGAGCTACAAGTACCCGGTGGTTCATATAAACAACAAACTGAACTGTCCTGACAATACAGTGGCTCTGTACATGAAGGGCCAAAGCAGACTGTACTTGCTAAAGAGACTCGTGTCCTTTGATGTGTGCAGCAAGCCGCTGGAAATACCAGTCCACAGTAGCCAGTGTGGTGTTTTATACTTCAGTCTCCTGGGGAAGCAACCTGAGCAGAAAAGAAGAACAAATGCCTGAACAAACTTATCAGGAAAGCCTGCTCCATCACAGGGAGAATCCTGGACACACTGGAAGCTGTTGTAGAAAAGAGGATGATGGCAAAAAATGGATGATCCATCCATCCATTATCCAACCCGCTATATCCAAACTACAGGGTCATGGGGGTCTGCTGGAGCCAATCCCAGGAAAAAAACAGGGCAAAAGGCAGGAAACAAACCCCGGGCAGGGCGCTAGCCCACTGCAGGGCCCACACACATGAAGCATACAAAATGGATGACATCATGAAAAATCTCCTCCCGGAATAATAATAATAATAATTAATAATTTTAATAATAATAATAATAATAGCCCTCTTGGAGCACTTTTAACCACAGGCAGGGCCGGATTTTCCTATAGGCTAACTAGGCTTCAACCTAGGGCCTCAAGATCAAGAGGGGCCTACATTCAAATTGTTAGCAAAATTAAAATTACACTATTCTAAAAACAGTGAACACTAAAACACTGAACCGAAAATAAGGAGAAATTCTACGCATATGACTAATAAACAAACATAAAAATGTCTTGGTTAATCACAGTAATGATGTATTTTATTATCTCTCATGTAATTTACAAACTTAAAAATGGAAGGTGAAAGGGCCTCATAAGTGGAATAGCCTAGGGCCTCTTTTCATATAAATCCGGCCCTGACCACAGGCTCATCCCACCATAGTGTGCTAAGAAGAACCTCTGGTGTTCTTTTAGCTATTAGGCAAACCCGACTTACTATTTAAGTTCATTTTTAATTTTCTTAACAATAAGCATTTATTTATTGGCTGTGTTTTTATCCTGTGAGTCTGTATTCTTGTTTTTTTATGTTTCTGCTGCTGTATGCATCTGAATTTCACCTTAAAATTAATGAAGTTTATCTAATCAAATCTAATCTGTTTCTTGTCATTGGTCAACGATAAAATTAAAGTTTAAAACGAAGTACAAATTGTACATTTTGGCCATAGTTTCTGGCATATGTCGTTAGCACGTTAGTAGGGTGTAGTTATCGAATATGAGGCTAGGTATCGTATGCCTACTGTCTTGTTAATCAGTTTAACTAGTGAAATCGTGCCGAGTTAATCAAGTGCGCATTTGTTGTCTAATCTATCTATCTATCTATCTATCTATCTATCTATCTATCTATCTATCTATCTATCTATCTATCTATCTATCTATCTATCTTTTTCCAAGACACGTCGGGTCATATGAACATCAAAACAATCCTATACGTTTTGTAAAATGACGGACTTGTTAATATAAAGTTTCCCCGTGAAAAGCTGTTGATCAGTAACATTATACTTACAGTATCTGCTACGGCGTCTTCACAAACCAACAACGTTGTGAAGCCCGCAGAACTGCATTTTACACCAAGACGGCCCACCTGCACGCACCTCGTTGTCAGTTAAAACGTTTGTGACCAAAACCAATGTGGTTGTTACTTCACACGTCCCGTGTTCGCCAGATCCCGCTTCCTGTGATTTATTTTTGCTCCTGAAATTAAAAATGAGGCTGAAGGGAAGACGATTTGCTACCATGGAAGGAATCCGGTAAAAATCACTGGAGCCTCTGAACATGTTAAAATGATAAAGTATTTCCAGGAGTGGAAGAAGCGCTGGGACAAATGCATTGCAAGTACAGGGGAGTGTTTTGACTCGGACTAAAATGTAAGTTGCATAATGAAGTTTTTCTTTAACAATTCTCAGAATTTTTAATGCCGCCATTTTAATTCTATATAAATGCATAAAATGGCAGCATAATCGTTTACCGATAGGGCAGCACTTGAGGCTGTGCAGTAAAGAGTGTTGTTCATAACGACACCCAGTTTTGTTTTCATTCTTTTCTTACACGACTTCCAGGGGGTCCCGAGCGAGTCCTATAACTAAGCTTGCCCTTTTAATTAGCTTGTTGATAAGGTGGGCCTCTCTTGAAGTGATTCTACCAGCCCAACACACCACAACATATAATGTTGCACTGGCCATCACAGAGTTGTAGAAAATTTGAAGGATGTCACTTCCCACAATAAAGGATCTTAAGAAAAAAGAGTCTGCTCTGTCCTTTCTTACATAGTTCCTCTGTTTTCCAAGACCACCCCAGCCTGTCGTTAATGTGGCCCCCCAAGTACTTGTTGGAGTGGACCACCTCTGCATCCATTCCTTGAATAGTGACCGGACATGGAGGTTGTTTTGTGAGGTGAAAGTCAATAACCAGTTCCTTGGTTTTGCTGTTGTTAAAGATGCAGAAAATTCTCTTTGCACCAAGAAACAAAGCTCTCACCCTGACTCCTCTCCCCTTTACCAATACACCCCATTAGTGCAGATTCATCTGAGAGTTTTAGCAAGTGACATGACCTGGTATTTTATTTATAGTCTGAGGTGTACAGAATGTTCCAGTGGTGCTCCTTAAGGTGTGTCCAGTGTTGCTCACATCCATATCAGTAACAACACCTTGAGTCTCACAAATTGCAGTCTGCCTGACAGATAGTCCATCATCCAGGACAACTTAGGCTCATCCTCCTGCAGACCTCTGAGTTTACCCCATTAACAGGGATGGCTGGATGTTATTTAAGACACTGGAGAAATCAAAAATCAAAATCTCCACTGTGCTACCAGTTTTATCCAGGTGTGAATAAGTCTTGTGAAGCAGACAGATAATTGCATCCTCCATTCCAATCTTTGTCTGAAAGGCAAACTGCAGTGGGTCCAGGTGGTCTACCACAAGAGGACTCATATAGTCCAGGACGAGTCTCTCTAAGGTCTTCATGATGTGGGACTTACATTCTACTGGTCTGTAGTCATTAGGTTAAGAGTGCCTACCTTCTTTGAAACTGGCACAATGCAGGATGTTTCCCACAGCAGTGGCACTCTCTGAAGCCTTAAGGGACAGACTGAACAGGTGACAGAGGACACCACAAAGTTGGTCAGCACAGGCCTTAAGAACTCAAGGACTGAATCCATCTGGTCCTGTGGCTTTTCCTGTGTGTAGCTGAAGCAGAAACTTTTTCAACATTTAAGAAGTGTCTGGATGAGATAACGGGGCTGCTTTACCTATTAGTGAAACAAGTAAGTTTGATGGACTCAATGGTGTCCTCTCATTTGTTAATCTCCCTAAGTTCTTATATTTTGTCTTTGAATCAGTATTTGAAAGAAGAACTTTAAGGAGAAAAGTTTGGTGTTACAGTATTCTTATGAGGTAAATCTCTTTCAGGACTCCACATGTGGGCACTGCCATTTTGTCTGTTTTTCTTTGTGGAAATCTCTGGTTTCCTTTTGGCAATGACAATTGTCAACTCCTGAGGCTTTTAATTCATAAAGTGCTACACAGGTCCTGCTGAAAGATGAGTCAGGCCCTTTTCTTTCTTTTTTTTTTTTGGCAGACCATAACAGGTTTTCATTATTCTTAGTATTTTGTGCATCATTATATTATTGGCCCTCACTGATTTTCCATGCCCTACTGTATCCACCACCTCAGTAGGATTACCTGCTAAATATAACACTTATGGCATAGGCCTGAAAGGCCACTTTTAGTTCTTCACACCATTAAGTTATCTTTCATTTAGCATCAGAGTCATTTGCATGCTTTCTAACATATTCTACCCGAGACCTGTGTTCAACTTTGCTCACCAATTGCTTTTCATTTTGTCACCCACTTATGAATATTAGATTTGCTGATTTTTGACCAATTAGGCAATGGCTGTTTTGTGCAACTGAGGAAAGGACAACAGTGGGGGTCCACAGTCAGTTCTGACACGCAACGTCAAAAGACAAAGTCTAGAAGCTGATGTGGCTGTATTCCTGTTACAACATACTCTTTGGGTGTCTGACTGGTACTCAATGGCTTTAACAATAAATCTTACAGACACCCCAGGGTAACATCTAAAACATAAGTAGTGCCCAGAATGTTTGTCAATTTAGAATATGATTACAAAATTGAGTCTATGTAAAGGACAGTAGGAATATTATCTTTTATTTTCTGCTTACACTAAGCCTCTTGTATAATTAAATATAATTTTGATACCAGCATTAACACTTAAAAAGATGCTGATTTAACCTTCATGATAATCCTTTCATTTTTGCTATTCAGACACATCTTGTACAGGTATTTGAAATAATAAACACCCATAAGGGCATGATAGATAGATAGATAGATAGATAGATAGATAGATAGATAGATAGATAGATAGATAGATAGATAGATAGATAGATAGATAGATATGAAAGACTATATTGTACAAAAAGAGATAGAAAAGTTACTGTATCTTAGATAGATAGATAGATAGATAGATAGATAGATAGATAGATAGATAGATAGATAGATAGATAGATAGATAGATAGATAGATATGAAAAGTACAATGAAAAGTTTAGTCAATAAAAACTAGATATAACCTACAAAGCAAAACTAAATGAATAAAAGTGAGAAGGAAAACGCCATAATCATAAACTTGTGCCACATTGAAATTAAAGCTGGTCATATTTGTTTACAGTCACACAGGAGATGCAGCCAATTTTTGCAACTATGAATATGAAGCAGGATCCTGTCCACTATGGTATTTCCACTTTGCATCAAAATGACCAGAAATGGCTGACACACTCCCGTGACACCAAATATACTGATCGAGTCATTCTCAGCCCTTGTTGTGATGGGTATTTCTCATGCAGCTTTCAGATTTCACTTCTAGTCCCCAAACTCCTGCTAAAAAGGTATTGAGAATGGATTTGAAGAAAGGAGGTGAAGGTGCCTTAGAAACAGAAGACAATTCTTTAAATTGCCAGTCAACATTTCCAATGTGTTGTCTCTTTTACAGAAAGACAGATAGATAGATAGATAGATAGATAGATAGATAGATAGATAGATAGATAGATAGATAGATAGATAGATAGATAGATAGATAGATAGATAGATAGATAGATAGATAGATTCGATCAAATCGAATTGTTTGTCAGGTGTTTGCAGAAAGACAATTTCGCAGGTAGGAGCTGCTCTTCCAAAAGATACTGTGCCGTATTTACTGTGCTGTGTGCACATGTGGGTCATAAGCCATCTAATATCATGGTAGATGGCTTTAATTGGCTTCCATGCTATTAACTATAAGTCCACAGGCAGAAGCAGCACGCAAAAAATATTTTGTCTTTAGTGAACTGTCGTCTGCGGTGATAATTTCTGAACTTGCAGATTTATAGTAAACTATTAAAGGTATGCGATATTCCTTGCACTGTCCATCTACCCACTTTACCTTAAACACTGACGATATAAATGCCCAGTTCTCCAGCGTAGCTCACCTCACAGAAGGTCTGAGATACAAGCAGCCTTGTCTGATAGACTGACAGTCAAGAGAAATGGTTGCAATAATATCCTAATAACCCTGCTGTTAAATGGCGAGTGGCTTACGTACAGCCCTGTCAGATCCCCTGACCTAAGTAATAGTCAAGCGAGGTTCGAGGCGCTTATTTGAGCTGTCACTTAGATAAACAATCCTTGTTTCAAGTTTTGCTTCAGGGTGTTTTGTATTCTGTTTTCAGAAATATGCGCGTAAGAAAGTAAAATCCATTTTTACAAACTGAGAATACTGATTATTTCAATTGCTTCCTTGCACAGATCCCTAAAAGGCAGCCGTTCAGTACCTCGCAGCCGATGATGACAGTCCTCAAGAGACTCATCCGTCAAGGCGCAGCTGAGGCATTACCGAAAATCAGACAGCAGGGAGATCTGATAATTCAATACTCGAAACAGGAAACGGTGGCACATTATTCGAGGACTGCGTCGACACTCTAACAGTAAAGCCAGATTTGTGCTTCTATGGCAGGTTCGGAAGACAGCAGACCCACTCAGATCCCCACTGCCGCCAGGTATTGAAGGTTTGGGTAAAAAAAAAAAAGTTCAGCCACAATGGAATGGGATCCAATGCAGTTTGCCATTACCGTTTCAAATGAACGAAGGACATATTTAATTCAAGCAGGAGGACAAGGAATACAATTTTTTCTATCCTAAAAATATGGAATGATAACAATTACGGAAAAAAAGGCTTATTTTGGGGTCATGACAATAGCGGAATTTACCTGGTGCCTGGTTGATGTTCTATAAATCGCCTTTGGTCACGGTTTTCACTGTCATATACTTTTTGATCATCAGTTTTAAACTGTTGATTAAAATAATTCATATTTTTTGTGTCTTAAAGAATGAATTATGAGTCAATCTATTTGTTTAACAGAGCGTGTTCAGTTATCTTTTAGTATTTTTTATTTATCATCTTACGAGGCACGCGTTATGATAAACCGTTTTGCAAAACTTACGAGAAGTGCTGCGAACAAAGTCGTATTATTAACATTACGACTGTAGCTTTTAGCACAACGCAGACTTGCACTCTGGGAGCCGACCCGCTCCTCATGACGGCATGTCCAACTCCACCTTGGCTGCGTTTGACTCCCGGTGCTCGGAGGACTGCCATCTCCCGGCCAACTTCACGGTCTACCCACTGCCGGACCAGCTCTTCTCCCTGCCTATTCTGGTGGTCGTAACCGTGGTCTGTATACTGCTCTTTCTCGTTGGGCTGACTGGGAATATCTTGACAATTCTGATCGTGTTGCTCAACAAGGATATGAGGAGCACCACCAACTTGTATCTGTCCAGCATGGCTCTCTCTGACCTCTTCATCTTCCTCCTCATGCCCATTGATCTCTACAAGGTAGGACTAAAGGAGATTCAAATGTAAGCAGCAGATGCTATCTGATCAATGTTTTTAGGAATAAAACAAATTTCAATGTGGGAAATCTGAATTTGATTAATGAATCCAAAAATTTGTTAACGTTCTATTAATTTTACTTTACTAGAAACGATATATAATATATTGACAATATTTTACCTTTTATTATAGCACACACTAAATTAACATTTTATAAATTGTGCAATATGTTTAAATTTGTCAAACAGCTCTGCGCTGTTCTAATGAAACGAGACTTTCAAAGTTATACAAGAGCAGTAATTCCATTTCATCAGCTTTTATTGAAATCCTCATTCATTTTCCCTGTCAGTCAGTCTGTGCGTGGGAGCACTCGATGCTTGAGGAAACGAAACAACAATATACGTCTACACTTTTAAAAATACCTTGATGATGTTTAGAAAGGCACTATATAACATAACGTTGTTGAAGTTCCACTTTGTCTATTTTCATGAGTCCCTGTGCTGAAAGGAAGAGCGCTTATATAATCGAGATAAGTCTGAACAAGTCCGATAAGACCAAGAGCATGAGCTTTTCAGAATATTCATTGTCCCAGACATTTCATCACTAACGGCATTCATTCGCCAGTAAACTTCGATTCAGCTGTCATGCGCAGTGGATGGATTCTTCTTACCAAGAGACAAGCTGTACCACCGGAGGAATTTATTAAAAATAATATTTAATTATAGATTTGGAGAAATTAAAATAAACAATGATAATGAGCTTACAAAAGCATAGTAATCACTAAGTAAACTAAGTACCTCGAAGAAGATTCGCAGCTCTAGGGTTAAATTTATAAATCTTGCCTTAAGCACAAAAAGAGGCTTGACAAATGCGTGTGCAGCGTCCCACGCAAAAGTCGAAAATTATGAAAGAAAACATGTCTATAATTACGGCAACTCTGGACCATTCCCATGAAACATTTCAAAGAAACTGACCCCATTTGATCAATTAGGGAAATGCAGCCAAACTAGAAAAAGGACGAATCGCAGGCATAATAATTCATTTACCTAAGCCTTTATTATAATGTAAGTTGACATGACAAACATATCCAATCTCAAATGTGATGAATAAGATGTACAGTCTGTATTTTAGTTCACTTTAAGTTGGGTCAATGCTGCGTATTCACACTGAGGATCTTTTCTTTTTTGTCACTTTATATCTGCTACCTGTTGTCACTGTTGAGAACTGGCCTGCTATCATGGATATCACAGCCAAGCTTCATTGCATCATGCCTGCTGTACTGGAAGCCATTATCTGACTGACAAGACGCTACATCCAGTTTCCATATGGTGTGGGTGTACATACTGTACATAACACATAGCATGTTTATGCCAAAATAAAAAAGGCAGTTCTGCTGCATTGTTCTGTTCTCTTAATGTAGTAGGAGCAATTTACTACACTCATATTGCAATAAGAGCACCTAGCGAGAATGAAGCTGCTTTTGTTAACCATAAGGTAGTGACATTGCATTAACACACAAGTCTCCAAGATTCCAAGATGAGACTGACAAGATGAGACTGGGTCAACCCATGATTCATTTATTTTAAGCTTAAGAGGCTTTGACAGACATGATGATGCTGCACGTGGTGGGCTACTTGTTCACAAGGTAACTGGCTGAACCCTCAGTTTCTCATATTGTCTGTAGTATTTATTGTAATAGCACTCATTTCATTACATATGACAGGTGAAAACAGCTACCCTTTGGGGCACAACAACTGTGGTGGGTTTTGGGGTGCGTTCACATACACACATTTACAAGGTGTGATTTATAAAGGTATATTGCTTAGAAGTGGTTTTATAAATCAGATTTTTTTTGGTATACACAGTTTCCTGTTTTCTGTTGTATGCTTATATTCAAATCCACACAAAGTTTTATAAATGAGACCTGATGTGCAAAAAAAACAAACTTTCCATTAAACTGGGGGAGCTGTTTGTGAAGTCATGTATGATCAACTTAACTGCAAACAGTGAAATATGGGATTCTAATACCCTCAATTAACCCACTGCACTTCCTGAAATTCTCAGAATTAAAAATCTGTATGTGTGTTTGTGTGTGTGTTTGTGTGTGTGTCGGTGGATTTTAGGGGGACAGGAGGGATTTCCAAATATATTTTTTAGAAAACTTGTTATGCTGTGTGTCCTGGGTATGACGTTAAACTGCATCTGGCCTTGCAAGTGGTCCTCCAACTTGCAGGGAAATCATGGGGGTTGGTGGCAGGATTGTCACTCCAGCCACCATTAAAAACTTCATGCTGCTCTGAGATGACAGACAGGACTCCATTCTGCTCTTCACGGGAGTAGCTTCTCTGTAGCTGCCCATAGGAAGGCCTCATGCTAGGGAGAGTCAAAACCATAGGAGAGCCAATGGGGTCAGGCCTGTCGGGAATCAGAACCGGTGTGGTGCTGAGGCATTGTCCACTTTACAGCAGCACTCAGGTCCAAACTTGAGGCATTCCATCTGAGTAGCTGTGTGGAACGTCTTGTCTCGGCAGCATGATGATCTTCTTCCTCTGCTGTTGGAGCAGTTTCGTAAAGCTCTGCATTTCAGTGGCAGTACTCTCTGAGGTGCACAGACCTTGGTGGGTACACCTTTTATTGATCTGGTCACCCTGATGGCTGTCATACTTAGGGAGTTGTTGTTGCTGTGGCAGATCGGCTCCTTCTGATGGTGTTCAATGTCACTCCTTTCAAGGAGGAAATTATGAGACTCTCTGGATGCCTTGTCTGTTGTTTCAGTGTATGCTCCAACTGTGGTGTGTGATTTCTCAGTGAGGGAGACATTTTATTCGCAACTTCGCTCGGTGGTTGATGGGTGCCCGCGAGGTGACACTCCTCTAGTCATGGGTGACTTCAATGCGACCACTGGCACTGACAGGGCTGGCTATGAGAATTGTATTCCCATTGGTCTGGTGACTGTGGTGAAAGTGGCTCAATGTTCTTTGACTTTGGAAAAGGTCAGGGGCTGTGGATCGCTGGATCCTGGTTCCAGCGCCCTGAGCCACATCATTGGGCTTGGAACTCCAATACTGGTGGTGCAATGAAGGAGATTGATCACACCCTTTTTGGGCAGATTCTGGAAGCTCTTAAAAAACTCCATTGTCTACAGAAGTGCCCATTTTGTGAATTCTGACCACAGAGTTGTTGTTGCTACTCTGAAGATTAAGCTTAGGTCCAGTAGGTTACCACCTACCAGGAAAATGAGGCTAGACCTTGCCAGACTCAAGATTAGGCCATTTCTAATGAGTTTGGACACAGGTTGTGTGAGGAACTTACAGGTTAAGGTGTGACTGCTGATCCTAACGTGATGTAGGAGACCTTCTGTAACAGGACCCTGAAGGTTGGTGAGGGTTGTGTTGGTGTTACCAGTGTTCCCAGAAAGAGGTGTTTCATCTCCCCACCCTGGATATTGAGAGGAGTCACAGCATATGGCTCGATGGCAACTCCAGTCTGTACTGGCCCTGTGAGACATCCTGAGACTTCGTGGGATCCCTTCAAAGTTGCTGAATATTATGGCTGGTCTGTACACTTGTACAGAGAGTGCCATGCAGAGTGGTTTCAGAGCCTCTGCGTTTTTCCCATGTGATTCTGGGATTCATCAGGGGCGTGTTCTTGCTCCTACTCTTTTCAATGCTTGCATGGACTGGGTATTGGGCCTGATCATCAGGTCCAGCAGCTGTGGGGCATCTGTTGGTGAAGAGAAATTCACTGATCTTGACTTTGGAGGATCTCATTGGGGCTATCGAGAAACTGAGTGAGGAGTCTGAGTGACTAAGCTTACAAGTGTTCTGGATAAAAACCAAGATCCAGGCCTTTAATTAACTCTTAGCCGCAGCCATCAGCAGTGTGTCTGTCTGTAGAGAGAGTACCAACCTTGTTAAGAGGTTTACTTACCTCGGTAGCAACATTCATGTCTGTGGTGACTCTTCCTATGAAGTCAAATGTTTTTAATCAGAGCAACTCTGGGCTTTTCAGTCTAATGCTGAGTGACTCAATCTTGTTGGAGGTGATTCTATGAAGAACCTGGGGCAGAAGAGGATGGAGTTCTGATTGGGTTGTGGGGGTGACGTCAGAGCTCATAGCTGATGATTCTCAGATCTTAAGGTGAAAAGGGCAACGGTATAGGCAACAGTGCCAACCTGTGGTTTGGAGTGGAGTTACAAGTGTAACATTAAGTGTAAAAATACTAAAGATATCACTTACTTACTTGTATCTGACACCATATTTCATCTATTTTTTTTAAATATAATTGCTTTTTAAAAGTCTACCAGAAAATATATAATTGAAGATTAAAATCCTTTGCAAAATATTACTTTACATTAATTTCATTTCATTTTGATATACCCATTAAAATTTACTATCAGTTTACTTCCAGTACTTGCACAAATTATATATTTTGTGCAACTGAAATAAGGAATCAGATTTTTTTTTCATTCAGACATTTTTCAGCACCCATTCATCCAATATGTTATGCTGAAGTTCCAGAACTTATAACAGCAGCATTGGGTGCCAGGTGGGACCTAACCCTAAATGATGTCACAAGAAGTACTTCTTCATACACCCACCCTCATACAGAAAGTGCTCATAGTTACTGCCAGCATACTTCCTGGGTGTGTTATATTTAATATGCAACTTAATAATGTGATATACAACTTAATAGTATGGAATGTGTAATTTAGGATTAACAACTTCTACACAAGGCCTGCATCTTTCTGATCAGCCTAGTGCTAAACCTAGCACTGCTTGTGGCCTACACTTAAGGGAAAGGCAAAATGTGAATAGATACAAAGATATTAATAATGAAATACAAGAAAACACATATTCTGTAACATAAATCACAAAATAATTTTACCATAAAACATCAAAAAAAATTAAAGATGAAATAAACAATAAAGCCACGTAGGAAATCCTGGCCAAAACAGGCAACCATTTGACAGCTGTGGTATGCAAATTAGGAGAGTGTTGGTGTGACACACACGTAAGAATTTCACTGTACTCTGACAATAAATTTTATGACAAACGTACCTGTTAGAGATTTAACTTTGTTACTCACAACAGAGAATACTAATACGGCAGAGACAGAGGGCGCACAACGGTGTAGGATAATCTGGCATCCTGGCTGTGCTATGTGACATGTTTGATGTCTTATGAGGCCTTTTCTGTAGCCCATAACAGCAGGAAAGTGTGACCATAGGGACATTAAGCTTCACAAGGTGCAAAGGAATAGTTTGTCAGTATTAAATAAATGCACCATTTAGTAGGCTTAACTGCTATTCGGTGTGCATCTCAGTTTTTCCATCTCGGTGTTTGGTACAATAGTAATAAAGAAACAGTCTGAGACTCCACTTCTATTATTTAATTATTTCTTTGTTAAATACAGTACTGTATATCGTTATTTCTAACTGGTTCTGGAGCTGGCAGGTCACTTGGCAAATCCTTATTAATAGGCTCATGGTGGTCTACAATAAGAAGAGTTGGCCAAGAAGAAGAAGCCTTTTCTCTCAAGCTCACCACCTGAAGTGATCTGCTCTGTGGATTACACTGGTAGTGTTTTGCCAGCTCTGTCTTTCCCTGATAATTGAAAAAGAGATGTTATCTTTGGTAGTTTGGCAATGTCATGTTGTGTCATCTGTAGGTTAATGCATTTCTGTGCACCACTTAGATATCTGATGCAACTCTTCACTGTCTGCTAGCTAACTTATGCAGGTTTCAAATATTATTGCACTCACTCATGATGTCACACAACACAACACACTAGAATATTGACATCAAAATATTAATTTCTGTTTTAAATAATTAACCAAGGTTTTGGCTTGGTGGAGGTCTAATTAGGTGGCCTTTAGTTTTTTGGGGGTATTCGGGACATCCATAAGGCATTGGATGGGACAGATATTCCATTTGGGGCTTGGACAATGCTGGCTGGGGTGTGGACTGGCCCCCTAGGAACCATGTAAAGAAAAAAAGGAAATGTACAAAAAATGAATGGATAAGTGGAAAAACTTGCATTCGACCAAAAAGCTGAAAACAAACCTCTTCAGGACTCAGAATGTTAGCTAAAAATTGACCACAGCAGTGGTGATGCAAGATGTATAAGCAGGGGAGATCATGCTTGAAGCAGCAAGGTTGCAGGTTTAAATCTCACCTCTTGCACCATGTGTGACCATAAACCAACGGTGTGTGACTCAGATTTACTCAAAGAGTGGTCACGTAAGTCTGATTCATGAATAAGTTATATTTGACAGCCCCTTAATCCAAAGTGACTCGAAATGAGTTTCAGTTCACCGATATTACTTACTGTTAGACAGACAGGTTAAGTGACTTGCTTAGGATCACATGGTAAAGCACAGGCAGAGCATAAACAGATTTTTGGTTTGAAGTCCAGTGATTTAGTCACTACACCATATCATGTGTGTAAAACAGCTATTGGGATAAGGTTCACTTTGAAAAGCATTAGAAAAATTAAAGCTTGATGGATTATGAAGATCTGGTGTCTTAAGTGTTTTAATGGTATCTTTTAAACAAGGTTTAATGTAATTTCTAAGGAGATAAATGAGGATAAAAAGTGCTTGACATGTCTGTTTTGTTTTTCTTCCCTTGTCCCTATAGCTGTGGAAGTATCGGCCCTGGAACTTTGGAGACTTCATCTGCAAGCTGTTCCAGTTTATGAGTGAATGCTGCACTTATTCCAGCATCCTTCACATTACTGCTCTTAGCATGGAGCGCTACTTCGCTGTGTGCTTCCCCCTGCAGGCCAAGGTGACAATAACACGCAGCCGCATCAGAGTGGTCATTGCACTGCTATGGACATTGGCCCTGCTCAGCGCTGGCCCTGTGTTTGCACTGGTGGGTGTGGAGTTTGACAACGGGATGGATGGGGAGTGCCGCTGTACACATTATGCTATCAGCTCTGGTCTACTCACAGCCATGATGTGGGTGTCCAGCATCTACTTTTTTGTGCCCGTCTGCTGCCTCAGTGTGCTCTATGGTTTGATTGGTCGAAAGTTGTGGCGCCGCCGACACATCACCCTTCGGGACAGAACTAACCGCAAGACTGTCAAAATGCTGGGTAGGTCTTGTTTGATCTGGTTCATCCGAATATCATCAGCTGAATGTGTATTTAAGTTGAGAATAAGACATGTGGGATCTGAAATATGTTGGTGTCTAGGATCCACGCTTTATTTAGACCCAATTACTAAAATCTTACACTCTGATCACTCTGATTCAATAACAGGCAACACTTTCCATAAGTTACTGCATATGACTTCTTGATATTCCACACTGCTGTTATAGGATTGAATTATTAAAGTAAAAGTCAAATGAGAAAGGTGTGACCTGAGATTCAAATTTAAACTTGAGATGAATTGGGCTCAATACATGGAAGCCCTGTCTAGTGTGCTGTGGCATTTACCACTTGTTATTCCAGAGCATTATTTTCTATGCCCATTCCTGATGGATTCCCTCCCTTTTAATTTTCCAACAAGCATGGAAGGAAATAAGTTGCCCTCCTCGCCACTGAGTGTTTCTCATAGATTCATGTTTCACGGTGGTACCTTCTTGTTATTCTAGGACCCCTATGCATTTTTCTTTTTTTATTAGCATTCCTGTTGGTTATTTGTATTTAAATCCAGAGGGTATCATGATCATGTTTAGTCCTGGAGAACCACAGTAGCTGCAGTGTTTATTTTCAAACCAGTTTTGCAAATTAATAAGAAATTAGAAAAGAGAAAAAATATACTGATTAAGAGCAAAAAATGTGTTGCAAAGATTTGATTTTGGATTTGTTTCTGTCACAACTAACATTAAGAATAAAGAAGACTGTCATCTTTCATGCTCAAAATATACTTCAAATAATATTCTGAGCATGAAAAAAGCAAAAATACAATTTTCAAAAATCTATTTTTTTCAAAAAAAACATTTTTCACTGAGTCTTGTGGAAATGGTTTGTGGTATAGAAATTTGACTTTCAGAAATGGATTCAGCAAATCTAAATCCATAAAGTACACTGACATTTTGCATTGCAGGATGTTGGTGCTGTCCGGTGTAATTGAATACTTTGCTTTATAATAATTACACACCAAACAGCAGAACAGAGTAACAAAACATGTAAGTAGGTATTGTATAAGCAGTACAAGCACCATGGTGGGTGCATTACAAATAGACACATACGCAAAACAGAGAGAAACAACAATGGAGCTCCCTCAGAGTGTGTTCAGTGTTGACTTCTTTAGGGTTGTCTGTGCCCACACCATCCATAGTGAACAAACTTGGCACTTTTGATTCAGTCAAACTCTACTTGAATGTTTGTGCTGAGTTTAAAGGCTCGTTCATATGATAGATTAATATATACAATTATGGTGAAGATATAACCTCAGCATGAAAACTACCAAACTCTCTTTTAAAGTGAATTTTTCATCAAGTACATGGGGACACAGAAACTTGTTAAGAGTCGATATCTGCCAAACTATTATAAAGTGTTTTTTTTTTAACTGGAGAACCATAAATACCTGAAATAAATTACCAAAAAGGATGCTAGATAGTAGTACATCTACACATTTCACCTCGGTGGTATTTTGCAGGAGTATGACTGACAAGTTTCAGTGCGTTCTGCTAAATGTCCCCTTCTCATTAAGGGGATTTCTTATACTTATATATATTTAACCCATACATTAAAGATAAGTGTTTCATTTCATATCTTTCCAAGTGCACATATTTATTATTTCCAAGCAAAGCTCACCGATTGGGATGTCCTTTTTATTTCTGTCCCAGAAGAGGGTACTGTAAATCTATTTACATTGTCCAAAGTGTTTCAATAATCACTTTAAGTCTCCTGTGCCCCTTCACCTTATACTTGCTTGACTTTCATAGGACTTCAAAAATGGTTTCCATTCTCCTTTTGTCTTTCATTCCACTGATTTCCACTTCTCCTTACCCTAAAACTTAGAATGGTGAGGGTCCTCTGAGTTTGCTTTTCTCTGCATCCTTTACAAGTGGCTCCCCTTTCTCAAAGGAAAGACACCCTTTATCTTACACAGCTTGGAAAAAGGGGATACCCTTTCATGTCTGGGTCTTTCAGCAAGGCCGTTAACCTGAAAATTGCTCCAGGGGCGCTGTACAATGGCTGACCCTGCTTTCTGACCCCCAAAGGTCATGCGGAAAGATCATTTCCCCTCTGGGATTAATAAAGTATGTCATATCCAATCAAAATGTATTTTCCCAATCATCTCAATGCTGTTTATTTCTAATTTCCCACAGTAGATTCTTTACCATGTATCTTACTCATTTTTCCCTTCTTTGTTGGTAACGCATCATGGTAGATGACCATATCTTCTTTTTTTAATTATGATATTCCAGATGAACAGGCCTCCTTCTTACATTTTCTCTGATCTCTAGATAAGTAGGTTCTCCTTTCATTATTTCCTTACTTTTTTAGGTATCTTGAAGGTATTTCTTTAGGTAGTCACAGTGACAGTTCTCTTGTTCATGCTTTTTTTAGCTTCTGTCATGGATGAATACCATTTAACATTGTTCTGTGTGCTTGTGAGACCAAGTCCACCTTTGCATAGTGTTCTAAAATGGTTGATTTTATTTTGTATTTGAGGGTTTTGTGATTATAAATTAGAAGATACAAAATTACATACTGTAATAATATTAATAATAATACTTATATAATAAAATTTGAAAATTATGACTACTGCATTTACATTTTATTATGTGTGTATTCATCAGTAATTAAATTAAATTCAACAAGACAAGACGTAGAGTGCATTATGTGGGATAGGATAGCACAAGAATAGCCTGTAAAGTCATAAGGAAAATACGGAAGAAAGAGATGATTTAAGATACCTGACAGGAGACTTCAAAAGTGTACAGAAGTAGAAACGTGGTGTATCTGTAATGTGGGAGCTGATGCCATTTACGTCTATGGTTGTTTCCTTAGAACAGGGGTCCCCAACTCCAGTCCTGGAGGAAAACAGTGACTGCAGGTTTTCATTCTAACCCTTTTCTAAATTAGTGACCTATTTTTGCTGCTAATTAATTTCTTTTGAATTAAATTTAATTGACTTGTCTTTTTAAGATTTGTACCCCAGGATTTCTTCATTGTTCCTCAGAATTGCTTCATTTCTTTCTTGAATGGCACCCAAACTAAATGAAATATGAAATGAGTGAGCGAACAGAAGGCCAACTAAGTCAGGGCCTCAAACTCCAACCAGTTGCTTAATTAGGCTCTGATTCTTCTTGTTAATTAAATTGTTCTTTAATTCCATGGCTTGATGCTTCTCTCATTGTGCAATAGCAGACATTTCCAAAATTGCTGATTTTGTTTTTTCCAAGAGCACTGTTAAAATGATTTGGGGACCTGAGCAGATCAACATTCCTGAGACCTTCACCATTCTTTATTTTCAGATATTGTATGATGGACACCAGTTGTTTTGGTTCATTTTATATCTCATTATTGTTTGGCATCTAATTAAGGAGAAAGAAACAATTAAGGCATCTGAGTCTTCAAGAGCAAGTCAATTAAACTTAATTCTAAAGAAGTTAATTAGCAGCAAAAACAGGGGCCTCATGTATAAATGGTGCTCACACACATTCTCATGCCAGCTCAATCAAATTGCGCACGCAAGTTTTCAGTTTGGCTTTGCAAACTGGCAGCACCCAGTATCAAAGCAATGCTACTGTTTCTGTGTGGTTTCCTTTTATTTTTTAGATTCACATCCCTGATGTGGCTTTATCAAATACACTGAAATTAACCGCATATCGCTTAAGGCATCTGATTATGATTAAGCTGTAACTATATAATGGTGCAGGGAATGGCCAAACTATTCCAAATACCAAAACTGCTTTAGCCTTGTTGCTTTTAGTGCCCCACTCGAGAGTATTTTAACCCACTGTATCTACTGTAAGTGTGAAATCACAGCTATACAGTAGCTGATCAGAAAGCTCTATGGCACCAGAGAGAAGAGCGAAGAGAATTATCGGGATACAGCATCTACCCTGGAGAACATTTATAGCACACACTGACTCAGCCATGCGCACAGTCTATTTTAACTTCTCCCATTCGGCAAACGCTTCAGCGCCTTCTCTGCACGAACCTCTCAGGTTCAAAAACAGTTTCATCCCAAGAGCTCTAAACGCTCTCAATCAGTCCATCAAGTGTTCAAGAACTGCTTTTACTTTCTGTATAAGTACAATTACCTCACTATAAACTTGCATTAAAATTGTAATATTGCACAACCTGAGACACTTATGCTTTCATATTGTATATTCTTCATTGTTATTTATTGTATTATTATTATTATCGTTGTTGTTGTTATTTTCCCATTTTATAGGAAAATAAGTTTATGGAGGATTTGCATAGTGAATCTCATTGTACCATACAATTACAATACAGGAATTCAATTCAATTCAATAGAAATTATTTTATCGAGGGTCACACATGGCGCAGCAAGCATCTTGAGGAAGGCAAGAACAATCTCTGGGTGGGGGACAGCTCATCGCTACCACTGCTTAATACATGCTTTAATTCCTATCATCATGAAAATTATATCAAGTATACATCTTAATATTTAAATTGTTCAGAGAGCTGTAACATCATGAATGTAATGTATTCTGTGTCCTTTCAGTGTAAGAGAAAGTCTGTTTAAGAAGCACGTAGTGATTCACACACATACAGCATACAGCACATAGAAGAACACATAGAATATGAAGCATTTAATGATTGGATTTGAGAAACTAGTAAATGATTTTAAGATTAAGTTAATGATATTGTACTTTAATGACAAAATAAACTATGTGATTAAAGTGGAAATTTTAACTTTTTTTCCACTGTGTCCCTGTTTTTTTTTTCTTTTTTCTGTGCATATGCACATTTCCACTTTTGTTCGTATGCCATGTTTTAGTGTGAATTCTATGTATGGCATTATACTGATCAGATTAGTGACCAGGTCACTAATTAAGAAAAGGGTTAAAATGAAAACCTGAATCCTCTGAGGCCCTCCAGGACCGGAGTTGGGGACCCCTGCCTTAGAGTATCCCATCAGGCTTTCATGTTTGCAGTGTGACCTAATGGTTCAAGTGATGAACTGCCAGTCACAGAGCTTCCAGTTTAACCCCCACCACTGAATCTGTGTGACCCTGGCAGAGTCACGTCACCTTCCAGTGATTCAGTTTTTCTTAACTTTAATAAACAATGATATTATTCTTATTTTATGTCACTTTGATAAATTGTCAGCTAAATTAATAATTACAATGTTAAAAAATAGTGAGAGGTTTACATCATTGTCCATTGCTCTATTGTCTTTAAGGTTTATGATTTCATGGTATTTTACTCTTTTGAACTTCTGTACTTCATAAATTAGTAGTGTTAGGTTGAAAATTCTGATCTTTAATGTTTATTTTTACCTTTCAAAAATATCCAATTGTCCAAAAAACAAATTCAATTAACCATGAAATTAATTTGAGACAGAAATGTAACTGATCAAGGAACTACTTAGGATCATGGAGATCCAACATCCCCCAAAAAACCATTTGTAGCACACAGAAGGTGCCATGTCTGACTGCAATACATTTAAAACATGTTTTCACAAATGCCTTACAATAGACTTACAGTCCTGGAGACCTCAACCAGTTGGTCACCCACCTTTCCATGGAATTCTACAGTAAAGTCAGTGCTGGATCCTCTAATATTCATTCTTTGATTCCAAGGCTCCCAGTATCTCAGGTGTCTTTTCTATGAGTAGGAAAACAGCTTAGAAGTATAGTAATGGCACCAACAAACACCTAGATGATAAAGCAAATGTGGGTGTGAATTCTGTGTGCACCAGTGACATCCTCTTATTCACTTTTTCCTTGCGTTGATAGTTTTGCTGTATTTTGGAGCTGCCATTGGGTCCTTTCATAACTTGTTCACTTTGTAACTGAACTGGTGTTTTGGACAATTGTGCTCATTTTAGCTGACATGAAGTGAGTCATAACTGAATAAATGTTTTTTGGAAGTCCTGCCTATTTAATCCCAGCCTATTTAGTTAATGCCTTGAGTTGATTGTACTTTTTTACTTGTTTTTTACTTGTTTCTCCTATATACTTCTTTCCTGACACTGAAGAGTGTTCTTCCTATTCCTCCTGCAGTGGTCATCGTGCTAGCCTTTGTCATCTGCTGGCTGCCCTTTCATATTGGACGTATGCTGTTCTCAGTGTCTGCTGCGACTTCAGAGATGTACAGGATCAGCCAGTATTTCAACCTCGTCTCCTTTGTGTTGTTTTACCTCAGTGCTGCTATAAACCCCATTTTGTACAACCTCATGTCAGGCCGCTATCGAGCTGCAGTCTGCAAACTGTTCCGGAGACAGCAGGGAGTCAGGCTGAATGTGCGTCACACATCCTCGCACTTGGAGGTGGAAACCAATGTGTGATGGGGACATCTTTGAATCCCTGAGCAGCTGGGAGCTGTGTGTAGTCCTGGAGCTGGAATGACCAGCAACAAATGAAGAGAAACGCACAGAGATGTTCATCCTGCTGTATGTCAACACACCAAGAGTGTGGAACCAGTGCCTTATGGCCAGAACCCATCTTCGCCTAGCCACTTTGGCATTCTGTCTGCGACTGACAGAAAGGCAAAAGAAAGGCCACCATCTCAAATAATAACCAAGGAGTGACAAGGTGACCCATGGATTTACTTTTAACTGGGTAACAACAAAACACAATAAACTAATGAAGATTTCCTTGTGGTGACCCTGACACATTTTAATTGGTTAGGCAGCACAATGGCCACACTGACTGAATAAGATTTTATCATGATGCACTTCATCCTATATAGAATGCGAGTGAGACAGATGACCTCAGATAATGCACAGCCACTGCTCTGACCACTGCCATCAGCTTTCATCAAAGTGGAGCAACCATCTGAATTTAAACTCTGTGACTGTGCTGCCACTTGTAATGTGTGACTTCAGTTCAGTTTATTGTTGTGATATCTTACATCACAATACTCAGTTTTGATATGATATGTTTTTGAGAGGGTTTAATAAAAATATGAAAAATAAACAACAAACAGTAAGCCCTTTGAGTCATGTCTTTTTTAAAGTGTGTAACTGTTTTGCAGTTGCTTCCTATATATCTTATAAGGGCTTGAAGAATCAGTGGTTCAAATCTGAAAAAAAGAAATCATTCATTAAATAATTTTAGCACAGTAAAAATTTTAAAGAAGCATTTTACTAACTGTTGCAGCACAGTAGATCAGTGTTTTGCAAGTTCACACCTCACAAGAACTAGCTCAAAGTTCAGTTCACACAGATACAAATGAATACATTCACATTCATAATTCACCATTTCAATTTTGAACTATCATGTTCAGTTCATTTTGGATTTTTTATGGAGTGAGAATAAATGACCCATGAGTTTACTTTTTTCAATTTTGTATACCTTATATTAGGTTATTACAGAGTTCTTGAATAAAATACAATAAATATGAAGACTTTTTTATTTAAATACACTTTAATTGAGTTATACCCAGCAACAAACATATATAACCTATATATATAAACATAAAACAAACATATAACATATATAACCATATATTCTAATATCCTCCCAGTCAAAAAAGGAACTAAATAGATGCAAGTATACATATAAATTACCGTTCTGTTTCCAACCGTGTGACACAAATAGTGAGTGTGGACCCAGCGTGTAGGTGAACTAACCTATTACACTGCCAGACAAAATTCACATTCACATATTGAATTGTCCAATGGGGAAAAATATAAAGTGGCCTTGAGAAGTACAACGTTTTTCTAAAAGCGAAAGCAGGGATTCACAGTGCTCGTGTCAGCTGGGGGTAGGCCTACAGTATAAGCACAAGCAGGCAGACACAGACAGCACATATTTAATTTTTCGTTGCTTTTTCAGAATAAAAATAAATGGCAAAAAAATTCATACGAAATAAATATTCGTAAAAATCCACTATTTGTGCTTATCTGAATACCGTATTCAGATTCGGCTCCACCCCTACATTATAGGGTAAGGCAAACGTTTAATCTGGACCAAAACCAGGTCGAGAATGTCACCTAAAACTGAACTAGCTCACGTTCAAGTTCTTCACTTGCAAATACGTTACGTTAAGATCACCGTTCTTAGAAAAATGAGCTTGATCAATGAAGGCACTCTGCAGTAGATAATGCTGCTGCTTCACTGATCCAGAATCCTGGGTTTGAGTCCTGGCTTGGCCACTGCCTGTGTGGACTTTGCAAGCTCTTTATTTTTCTGTGTGGGTTTTTCTTCAAATGCTCTCATTTTTCTCTGATATCACACACATCTTTGGGGAGATAGCACCATGGAAGTGTAAGTGTGATTTGGCCCTCTGATGGACTGGTAACGTGTCGAGGGCTGGCTCCACTACTTGCATTTTATCTGCTTTTTAATCTATCTGATTGTATATTTAAGAAAACATACACAGAAGTGGAGAACATTTACCTTTTCTAACTTTATCTTCAGTACCTTCTTTAGATCTAAGCCCATTTTCTCTCTTATTTTGGAATCAAATTTTTATTAAACATATAACTTTTTTTTATCTTAATAACAACAGAGATAGAAAAAAGCCTGCTCTCTTATGTAGCTCTTTCTTCATTGTTTAAACCTCAGGCAGTTTCTGCAAGAAATGTGCAAGTGTTTTTTGGTTTTCAATACGCTTTCTATTTAAAATTAAATTGTTCTATTCACTTCTCAAATGTATTTTACCTACTTAACTGACAGACTTCAATACCTAGTGAAAATGCAGAGCCCAAAGAAGCCAACTGTTTAAAGTAAAAAGCTGTTAAAATATTTATTAACATAAAGGGAAACAAATGAAGCCAACTGTTTAAAGTAAAAAAATGTTACAATATTTATTAACATAAAGGTAAAAAAATAAAGCCATTCAAAAAACATGTACTGTATACAGTGGGGCAAAAAAGTATTTAGTCAGCCACCAATTGTGCAAGTTCTCCCACTTAAAAAGATGAGAGAGGCCTGTAATTTTCATCATAGGTATACCTCAACTATGAGAGACAAAATTAGAAAAAAAAATCCAGAAAATCACATTGTCTGATTTTTGAAGAATTTATTTGCAAATTATGGTGGAAAATAAGTATTTGGTCAATAACAAAAGTTCATCTCAATACTTTGTTATATACCCTTTGTTGGGAATGACAGAGGTCAAACGTTTTCTGTAAGTCTTCACAAGGTTTTCACACACTGTTGCTGGTATTTTGGCCCATTCCTCCATGCAGATCTCCTCTAGAGCAGTGATGTTTTGGGGCTGTCGTTGGGCAACACGGACTTTCAACTCCCTCCAAAGATTTTCTATGGGGTTGAGATCTGGAGACTGGCTAGGCCACTCCAGGACCTTGAAATGCTTCTTACGAAGCCATTCCTTCGTTACCCGGGCAGTGTGTTTGGGATCATTGTCATGCTGAAAGACCCAACCACGTTTAATCTTTAATGCCCTTGCTGATGGAAGGAGGTTTTCACTCAAAATCTGACAATACATGGCCCCATTCATTCTTTCCTTTACATGGATCAGTCGTCCTGGTCCCTTTGCAGAAAAACAGCCCCAAAGCATGATGTTTCCACCCCCATGCTTTACAGTAGGTATGGTGTTCTTTGGATGCAACTCAGCATTCTTTCTCCTCCAAACACGACGTTCTATTTTGGTTTCATCTGACCATATGAAATTCTCCCAATCCTCTTCTGGATCATCCAAATGCTCTCTAGCAAACTTCAGACGGGCCTGCACATGTACTGGCTTAAGCAGGGGGACACGTCTGGCACTGCAGGATTTGAGTGCCTGGCGGCATAGTGTGTTACTGATGGTAGCCTTTGTTACTTTGGTCCCAGCTTTCTGCAGGTCATTCACTAGGTCCCCCCCGTGTGGGATTTTTGCTCACTGTTCTTGTGATCATTTTGACCCCACGGGGTGAGATCTTGCGTGGAGCCCCAGATCGAGGGAGATTATCAGTGGTCTTGTATGTCTTCCATTTTCTAATAATTGCTCCCACAGTTGATTTCTTCACACCAAGCTGCTTACCTATTGCAGATTCAGTCTTCCCAGCCTGGTGCAGGTCTACAATTTTGTTTCTGGTGTCCTTTGACAGCTCTTTGATCTTGACCATAGTGGAGTTTGGAGTGTGACTGTTTGAGGTTGTGGACAGGTGTCTTTTATACTGAGAACGAGTTCAAAACAGGTGCCATTAATACAGGTAATGAGTGGAGGACAGAGGATCCTCTTACAGAAGAAGTTACAGGTCTGTTAGAGCCAGAAATCTTGCTTGTTTGTAGGTGCCAAATACTTTTTTCCACCATAATTTGCAAATAAATTCTTTAAAAATCAGACAATGTGATTTTCTGGATTTTTTTTCTCATTTTGTCTCTCATAGTTGAGGTATACCTATGATGAAAATTACAGGCCTCTCTCATCTTTTTAAGTGGGAGAACTTGCACAATTGGTGGCTGACTAAATACTGTTTTGCCCTACTGTACATAATTTCTTCAAGTAACTAGCAAAACTCACTTGATTACTTTTCTGTTCAATACAACATCATTATACATTGACTTTACATTTCAAATTTTAATATCTCAAGATAAAGCTATTTACAATTTTATAGACTTCAGTACACTTTATTTTACCTCTTTTAGCCCACAAGCACTCATCCACTCAAGTACACAGACACAAGTTTATTAAACACCAAACAGTGCTTTAAATAGAAAACAAATTACAAATACAAACAAAGTAACCCCCACTGCAGGCCTTAGTGACACTCATGTGTGTGGAGGTTACAAAAAATTAAACTACCCCTTCACTCTTTTCAGAGCAAATGAGAAAGAAACGGATACTCACAAACATAACAAAGTGTTCAAAAGCCTTGACAACTCCTAAGGAATTGCATGGAGAATACCTTTGAAAATATCCTTCGTTGCTGGAGGGACTTTCAGGGCTTTCTCTTTCTTGACATGTAAACCACTATTTCGTTGCTTCTCTTTCATGCTGGTAATTCTGCTGTGAATGCTCGCCAACAGTCGTAGTTACTGTGCTAACAATTATAGTCCTAGCGGTCACACTCACTGGTTGTTTCCCTGTATCACTCAATTCCTTCCTTTCAATGTTTTCATATTATTTTTAAAAACACAGAGCTTGAGTCTCTGATCTTTGGCATCAAGAAGGCATTTTCGCCATTGTCTGTAAGTCTTAGAGATGACTGAGTATGAAAATCTCAGTAGATCAGCAGTTTCTGAAATACTCAGACCAGCCCATCTGGTACCAACAACCATCCCACGTTCAAAGTCACTTAAATCACCTTTTTTCCCCATTCTGATGCTCAGTTTGAACTTCAGCAGGTCATCTTGACAATGTCTACAGGCCTAAACTCATTGAGCTGCTGCCATGTGATTGTCTGATTAGACATTTGCATTAACAAGCAGTTGAACAGGTGTACCTAATAAAGTGGCCGGTGAGTGTATATTAACAGTCTCTCACCTCTCAACTTGCAATTAACTATGACCTTCACGTTTTCCAGATTTTGTTTCCAGCTTTCCCTGTGCCAAAGCCCCCTGCTGTTCAATTACCCTTTTAACAGTTCTTTTTCTCACTCTGCCATGATCATGAGGTCATCAACATTTAACAGTTCTCATAATTCAGGCCCTGATAGTCTCACTAAAATCGGCCATGATGAGAACAACGAGGACGCTAAGAGTTGAACCCCTAATGAGACCTGCTTACAGTACACATGAAAGATTTCTGTGTCTTCATATATAGTATAGTTCTCCCAGTGACTCCAAATAACCCATGCATCACTTTTAACAATCATACCAGCTTTTCTGGAACTTTCCTTTTCATTAGACAACAAAACACTACATACCTAAAAAAACTGTCCACTTGATCTGAAATGTTTAATGATTTTCATCTAAGGGAGTTCTCAAGTAGTTTTATGGTTGCTGTTTGCATTTATCAGAAGAATGCATTGAACAACCTATACAATATTATTATAGGCAATTAATGTTTACAACCTGATGGATTTATTGTTGTTACTGAAGACTTCACCAAAGCAAATTTAAAAAAACAAATACCTTAAATATCAGCATTGTATACCTTAAATACCAGCATTTTACCTATTATATGAGGCAAGGGTACTAATACCTTGAATCACTGCTACATACACTTACACTCTGTAATGCACCCTTTTCTTGGGCAGTCCACTCATCTGTCATTCCTCCTGCTGCCAGCTTACAGGCAGAAATTGAGGCATGAGGAACAAGCAAGAAAAGTGATTTGCTGCTGGACTAAAGTGACAGAGAAAAAAAACTGCGGGGTTACTTTGATTGTGTGAATTGGTACATGCACAGTGTCTCCTCATAACAGTTAAGTATTCAAAACTCATAAAGGAAGTCAACAAAAATTGTTTGGACAACTACGTGCCTACCAAACAATCCTCATGTCGATGGGCTGAACGAGACATCATGAGATTGTATTAAACCAAAAGGGGATCAAGACGAGAATCACAAGTCAAGAGTAAAAGCAAACCAAGCACTGAGGCCTACTTAAATTTACAAAGTAACTTTCCCCCAGAGACACACTGAAAAGCAGTGCATCCACTGAGGAATAACACAAGTTGGGATTATCACATTTAAGTATTGACCCAATTGCGATTAAATGATGTCATTGAAATTTGCAGTTGCATGATGCCACCACGCAGAGATGTGAAAAATTAATAAAGCGAGATATAAGCCAAAATAAACTTTGTCAGTTTGTATCAGAATAATAATTAAACCATAAAAATGTAATCCTTAGGGAGAAAAAACAGAAAGTACACAGAGTTATGCATGTGTAAATAAGACACCTCGTCTATATCCAAAAGAGAAACCATGAAACACCAGTGACATCAGGAATTTACTGGAGGCACACAACAATGAAGTTTGGATGACAATATGGAAACAAACAAGAAATGTAGTAGCAATATTAGAAGAACAATTCAAATGGTCAAACATTAGTGCAAAAGTAAATTACAGATGGCATATAGCAACTGAGAAATTCACACAACTTTGTTTAATGATTACAAAGTAAAACCCAATCCAATGTTATCCACATTCTCTCTCTTTCCAGTGAACATGAAATCTTCGACATTCATCTTGATTGTGATAACAAATGATTGTGATTCATGCTTCTCCATTTCTGTTCATGATGTAAGGAGGATTTTTAAATGACTAAAATGTTCATAAGGTATCTGATTCTGATGGAATTTCAGAAAACCTGTAATAGCAAATTAGCTAAAATCTTCAATGACAACTTTAATCTTTTGCTCAGAGAATCAGTGGTCCTTGCGTACTTCCAGAAAACGACATTAAACAGAATATATGAGACAGACATGATCCCCTCCAGTTTACTCATGATCACAACTGGTCCACAGTTACACATCATACCACCCTTGTACATCTTGATAATAAAATCTGCTATGCCGGTGTATGCTAAATGCTGACATGTTTATAGACTACCGCTCAGCATTTAACCCTTTTATTCCTCAATTTAGAACTCAGTGCCACCATGCGCAATTCAATTTTGGGCTTCCTAAACAAAAGACCTCAGCATGTGCAGATTGGCAGCATCACATTCTCCATGCCTCAACATTGGAAACCCTCAAGGTCATACTGAGCCCCCTCCTGTACTCCTTGATAACCTATGACTATGTTGCCAAACAAGCCAAAGCTCCATCATTAAATTTGCTGATAACAACACCATCATTGTCCTGATCCCCAATAATGACGAGATGGCTTACAGAAAAGAGGTCTACCTACTGACAAAGTGGTGCCACAACAACAACCTCTGCGTTAATGTCAGCAAAGCCAAGTATCTGGTCATAGACACCTGGAAGGAGAAGGCTGACCACACTGTCATCTGCATTGGAGGGGAAGCTTCTGAAAGAGTGACTAGCTTAAACTTCTTGGAGTGACTATCACTAATGAACTGAAATGGGTAGAAGAAATTTTGTCCTTTTCCAAGAAGGCTTACCAACATTTAATTCTTCAAACATCATTGCCACAACACCATATCAGATAGAGTGCTCGATCACAATATCACACACTGTGCTGCGATCAGTCTCATTAGAACACTCTAGACGAGAACAGGTCATTCAGCCCAACAAAGCCTGCCAGTCCTATCCACTTATTTCTTCCAAAAAAACATCAAGTCGAGTTTTGAAAATCCCCAACGTCTTACTGTCTACCACACTACTTGGTAGCTTATTCCAAGTGTCTATCGTTCTTTGTGTAAATAAAAACTTCCTAATATTTGTGCGAAATTTACCCTTAACAAGTTTCCAATGGTGTCCCCGTGTTCTTGATGAACTCATTTTAAAATAACAGTCTCGATCCACTGTACTAATTCCCTTCATAATTTTAAACACTTTAATCATGTCACCTCTTAATCTTCTTTTGCTTAAACTGTAAAGGCTCAGCTCTTTTAATCTTTCCTCATAATTCAACCCTTGTAGCCCTGGAATCAGCCTAGTCACTCTTCTCTGGACCTTTCCTTGTGCTGCTATGTCCTTTTTGTAGCCTGGAGACCAAAACTGCACACAGTACTCAAAATGAGACCTCACCAGTGCATTATAAAGGTTGAGCATAACCTCCTTAGATTTGTACTCCACACATCGTGCTATGTAACTTAACATTCTGTTAGCGTTCTTAATGGCTTCTAAACACTGTCGGGAAGTCGATAGCTTAGAGTCCACTATGACTCCTAAATCCTTCTCATAAGGTGTACTCTCGATTTTCTGATCACCCATTGTGTATTCAAACCTAACATTTTTACTTTCTAAGTGTAATACTTTACATTTACTGACATTAAATTTCATCTGCCACAAATCTGCCCAAGCCTGTATGCTATCCAAGTCCTTCTGTAATGATATAACGGATTCCAAATTATCTGGTAATCCACCTATCTTGGTATCATCTGCAAACTTAACCAGCTTGTTACTTATATTCCTATCAAAATCATTTATATATATTAAAAATAGGAGCGGCCCTAGCACTGACCCTTGTGTAACACCACTCTTAACATCGGCCAGTTCTGATGAGGTTCTTCACACCATCACACCCTCTGCTTCCTGTGTCTGAGCCAATTCGGCACCCATCTATAAACACTACCCTGAACTCCCACTTCTTTTAGTTTGATGCCCAACCTCTCATGTGGCACCTTATCAAATGCTTTCTGAAAGTCCACATAAATAATATCATGTGCTCCACTTTGATCATATCCTTTGTTGCCGTCTCATAGAATTCCAGCATATTAGTAAAACACGACCTCCTTCTTCTGAACCCATGCTGACTGTTCCTAATAATTCCTGTCCTTGCCAGGTGTTGCTCAATCTTATCCTTAATAATTCCTTCCATTAATTTTCCTGTGATGCATGTTAAGCTTACTGGCTTATAGTTGCTTGGATCTGCACTGTCACCCTTTTTATATAATGGGATGATATTTGCCATTTTCCATTCCTTCGGAATCTTTCCATTACGCAGTGACTTCCTAAAAATATGTGTCAAGGGTTTATATATGTACTCGCTAGCCTCCTTAAGAATTTGAGGGTAAATATTATCTGGTCCTGATGATTTATTTGATTTCAGCTTATATAATCTGAGCAGCACTTCCACAAATCCCTCAGTACCTCCTTAGTAGTCCCTGTTACCTCTGGGAGGTTATCCACTTGCTCACTTGTAAACACCTTAGGAAAATGTAAGTTTAGGGCATCCGCTATTTCACTGTCTGTATCTTGTAATTCCCCTTTACTATTTCTGATGCACTTGACCTCCTCCTCATGAGCAACAATGAGCATCATTAGTAACAAAAAAGTAAACATGGAAAAGACATAAAATGTAATCAATAACATCAGCTATAGCATGATTAAAAATTACTAACTGTGAACAATTATTCAAAACCTGAAAATAAAAGGATCAAAATATTCCTCATGGTAAAAACCACTAATTACCATTCTTCAGCTTCCATTAAATCCTTCACTTTCTAAACCTTAAAATGTCTGTGGTTTTTATTTCTCACTGCTTCCTGCCCTTCATTATATGCCCTGAATCACTGTTGTGTTTAAAATATTCTGAAATTAGTACATGTAAGACTCTCCATGTATATTTTTGAATGCCAGGAATCTAAGGGATTATTTATTTCTTTTACTAAAATGATTTCAAATTATTTTGGTTGTGTTATGAATATCCTATGACTCCCTGTTGTATTTCTATAATCGTCACCATTGTGAACTTAGGTTGCTTTATAGTTACTAGGAATATCAACTTCTCAGAGGTTGTGCTTATTACATTATTCCATGACAGTATAAATAATTTCTGGATTGGTCAATCAAGTGTCCAGCCTATCTTTCCAAATTCTTCTGCAATACTCTGTTTACACATTTACCATATATACTCACGTTTAAGTTCTCCTGTGGATAGGTTGGGCTTGAATTTACCGTATAATTTCCGGTATTTTATAATGTTGGTCATATAAGTTGAATGTGGAAAACTCATGCTATTGATCCAAAAGATTATGATATGCTAACACCCACCTGAGAGAGTAACCACAGAGCACACTGCCTTTTTCTTCTGTGTATTGTGCCTATGTGATCACATGGTAATACCCAAACTATTCTGAAGCGACGTTTGCACTGTTTTGTGTTTTTGTATCTCACACCCTCATACACTTTTATCGTAAGAGCATCCCTTATCTACGATGGAGCGTTTGATCAGAAGAAAATATGAAGCTGGTTTTAAATTAAACGTTGTTGAAGTAGCAAAAGAAATTGGTACAACAATATTCGATGTCTCTGAGAAAGTGGTGCGAGATTGGAGGAGGCAAAAAGATGTAAAAAAAAAAAAAAAGTTTAAGTGACGTATTTTTGAACGGGTGTATAAGTCGGGGTCTGATTTTATGATCAATTTTTCAGGTTTCAAGGCCCAACTTATATGTGAGTATATACGGTATGTGGGCTCTGAGGTCATTTTTTTCAATCTATGATTCTTGCCTTCTCTCTGGTTTAGTCACTTGGCTCCTTTGATCTTGTTAAAGCTCTGTAAGAGGGATGTGCTCTAAAGAGTGACATTTTTTTAGTTCTTTCTATTTTTGTTTTGTGTCTTCCGACTAATAAAAGGGACGACCTGGTTGGAGCCTCAAAATGTCTTGTTGCAGTAACTGTATCTGGGAGGAGTGTGTGTAACTGAATACATGTGTATGTGTTCTACCAGTTCAAAATATGAAAGATTGTTCAGTACAATCTATCTTTCCTAAACCCAGAAATGGTAGATATGCTCGTTTTTCCTTTCAAAAACACTTAAAATAGGCTTATGGTCTGTCTTTTTAATTTAAATTAGTCTCACTTTGCATTTTGTGTTCACAACAATTACTTAAGAATGTTCTTCAGTTTTATTTTGTGTGGTGCATGGGTTGCCAACCAGGATCCTGAGCTGTTTCATTGTGTGGTGGAGAGGCAATGAAGTGTACCAGTGCATGCTCCCCAACCTGACCTGACTGGGACCTCTTTACTCACTGATATGAGAAAACCCCCACAAACGACATACCATTCGACTCATCTTGATGCCTAGTTATGCAAGATGTGAAGCTCTTTGGGATTTGGAGTTCCATTCTATTTTTGGCCCTCTAGACCCCAAAAAAACAACATGTTTAAGTTATTTTGGACCATATTTTGCTCTGGAAATTACACCATTATGATAAAGAAAAAACCAATAGTTGTCTTCAGCAAAAATGATCAGAAGGACTTGACGCTGTGCATGCCACATCAGCCAACCCTAGAGGTTCAACCTCTAATGGGAAACAAGAGGTCAAAGTTACTCCTTTACAAAGCTTCAAAAAGGGGACTGGTAAAATGGGCATGTGGAGTATTGTTTCATGTTATTGTAAGGTTGCTGATCACACATTGTTACTGTATATCTGATTCTTTACCGGTGGTCCTAACCCTCTAAGAGCTATTCCCAGAAGGATAAAAATTACAAATTTTAAACATAAACATGTAGGGTATCATTTTAGACTATTTAAAGGTCAGTGATTATGAATATGATGCAATTTTTGATTTTTGATCCTTTAGTAAATCTCACCCTCAATGGACCTCAATCAGGATATAAAAATTACAACTGAGATTATGTAGATTTTAAACATTTAAACTGAAGCACATATTTTAACATTACATATATTTGATATTCTTTTCTCATTTATTATGTTCTTCTACCTTATGAGGTAAATCTTTTAAACACTCAGAAGTAGGGTGGCTTATGCTAATCCAGACTTTTTTTGTAATCAATTTTCAGAATTTGATCTGACCTCCAATATTTGTATTTAGTCTTAGATAGATAGATAGATAGATAGATAGATAGATAGATAGATAGATAGATAGATAGATAGATAGATAGATAGATAGATAGATAGATAGATAGATAGATAGATAGATAGATAGATAGATAGATAGATAGATAGATAGATAGATAGATAGATAGATAGATATGTATTTGTCCCAGTGGGAAAATTTTGGGTTTTTTTTCTTTTAACAAACAAACAAATACACACCAGAATGACTAAAAGGAAAGAAAATTAAAAAGAAAGAAAAGCATCTAACTTGGCTAAAGTTAAAAAAGATACAGTAAGGCACTATAAAGGCACGCTGCTGTTGGTATAAAGGAGCCCCAGTAGCATTTCCAGACATACTTCTGCTAATTGAGTCCTCAGTGTGAGTGTGTCAGAGAGCAGATGTGAAGCATTGGTCATAATGGAACTCAGTTTTGTTGTAATTCTCCTCTTTATGTCTACCTCCAGGATTTAAAGAGTGTGTCCAATAACTGAGCATGATCTTTTAATTAATTTGGTGAAAACTGCACTGGTTGTCACAGAGTTGTAGAAGATGTAAAGGATGTCACAACCCACATTAAAGGAACACAGACTCCAAAGAAGAAAACAGTCTGCTCTGTACTTTCTTACACAGCTGCTCTGTATTCGAAGACCATTCCAGACTGTCACTGATGTGGACCCCACGCACTTGTAGCAGTGCATCATCTCCACATCTGGTCCACATAGAGGCTCTTTGGTGTAGCAAACATTAATAACCAGTTCCTTGTTTTTTCTGAGGTTGATTTGCAGACAACACAGACAAGTCAGGTGAGAATAAGCCTTGTACAGCCGATAGATAATTGCATCCTCCACTCCTATCGGCAAACTGCAGTGTGCCCAGGCGGTCTACCACAAGAGGACTCATATAGTCCAGGACCAGTCTCTGAAAGGTCTTCATGATGTGAGACTTAAGTGCCACTGGTCAGTAGTCATCAGGTGAAGAGGCTTCTGATTTTTTGGGGACAGGAACAATGCAGGATGTTTCCCACAGCAGCGGCACTTTCCGAAGCCTTAGGGACAGACTGAACAGAAAAATGCAATCCTCACAGTGCTGCCAGCTTTGTTCAAGTGAGCATAAATCTTGCAGAGCAGACAGATAATTTCATCCTCCACTCCAGTCTTCATGCAACAGGCAAACTGCAGTGAGTCCAGATGGTCTATTTATTTTTTATATATGCTATTTAAGTTACAGTGACCTATTAAATATGGCAAGTGAACAGAAAGGCTTATTCAAAGTTAATTGTTTCATAAAAGTGATTGGTGCCCTAATAAGTAAAAGCCTTTGATATTCATTTCAGTTGTATAAAAATGTTGCATAATGAAACTTCCACAACTCAATGGCATTTTTGTTAAATATTTTAGCCCCCTCTAAACAATTACTTCAATTAGCAATTGTGATTTTTTTTATTCTAAAGGCAAATCATCAACAGGATGGAGTCATTATTGAACAATTATACTCCACACACACACACACACACACACACACACACACACACACACACACACGCGCGCGCGCGCGCACACGCATACGCACACGCACACACACACACACACACACACTCACTGAGTGGGGTAGGAACTGGACCCTCGTCTCTGAGCTGAGCACTGCCCTGCCTAAGCCCCAATGTCTCTGTTTTAGAAAGCAGTAAGTGTGAGTGAAAATGCAGGCTACTAGAATATGATGTGCTCTGTTAGTGTTACGTAGTGGTACCTCGGGGTCAGGGTCAGTTCGTCTAGACTGTGAGTCTTCATGGCTGATAACTTTCCAACATCATCCTCCTCTCTATGCCATCATGTCCTAGAGGAAATAACAGAAAGTGAATGAAATGCAATAAACCCGAAGAAAATTACAAGCTCACATGTCAAGAAACTAGGGCTATGAAGAGCTCTGGTCACAGAAATGGCCAAGGAATGATGAAACACGAGTAGCGGAAGGCCTCCCGGCTAAACGCTGCTGATTACCAAATGACACAGATCTCTTAAATGTGTACTTTATTGCCACTGCAAAGCTATAATTTTGAAATGCCCTAAATGTTAAGAAGTGGGTGAACCAGTGTGACATTCTTAAGGACTTTGCAGACAGGTGCTCTTAGAGAGCAGCACTTTGAAGGCCAGCCGCAAGACTAACATAGAGCAGAACTGACTGGAATAAAATCACTTCCTCGGTATGTCATGTGAACTGTGTCAAAGGCCACTCTCTGTGGGTAGCCACATCAACCAGAACAAGGTGGTTTCTCTTGTTTGTTCTTTGTGTGATCTTTGATCAAGACACCCCTCTAGGTGAGCAGGGTCTCACAGTATGACCAATTGATCAGCATTCAAAGTAAAAAACACAGCACATCAGCTAATTAAGCTAAAGACAGGAAAAATCAAAAACTTAGGTAGCTTATAGCAAGGGAACATAAATTAAAGCCAGCGGCTCGTGCCACTGCCTCACGGCTCCAGTATCGTGGGTTTGAATCCCAGGTAAGTCATTATCTATGTGGAGTTGACATGTTTTTGTCTCACATCCCCTAAGGCTCACAGGTTTGGTTAACTATGAATGTGCACGAATGTTCCTCACAGTTCACTTGCACCCTGCCCAGAATGGAATACTGCCACATGACCAGAGTGGCCAGGAAATGGCATGAGACCCTGAACTGGTTGAGCAGGTTAGAAAATGGATACATGACAGCTAAAGGTTAGCAAATGAAAATTATGCACAAAAGAAGAGCAGTCACCTTTCTGGACTTTCAGCTTTAAATGCTTAAAAAATACAAAATTTGTAAAGAAAAAGAGAATGTTTCCTTTTAAAGAAAAACCTAAAATTAATTGTGATTCTAGCCCCATTACCTATCAAAGACAGGTAATAGAATACATTTTAAAACATTTGATATCTCTTGCCCTGTGTATACCTTGTGTACCTCGTGTGTCTGAACCTCTTTTGACTGGTATGCCATCTGTCGATCGTGTTCCCTTAAACTCTGCTTTTTAGACTCTGTCATTCTGAGATGCCTTGCTCAGCTCCTGTCCTGTTTAACACTTGCCATCTTTGAAGGTGACTCTCAGCATGCTTCCTGCACCTTTACTCCATCTTGTATGTCTGTCACTCTTACTTCCTCTTTTGATCACATCACCAAAACCAAACTGAACAATCACAACAAAGTCAAACTGGCCAAGAAAATTTCTCAGAAGAACCAGAAAACACAGCCACCTTAGTGTTTTATTATATAATCGATTGCAAAAGCCAAGGCTGTTTCTGGGCATGGGCTGTCCAGGCAATGGTCAGGACACATTACTGCAGCCCTCTGTAGAATTCCTATCTTTATTTTGTTTAGAAAAATGTGTCCAGACTGGACCAGAGAACAAAGAAATGTTTATGTCGTGTGCCTCAGCAGCGCCTGCCTTGTCTATACTTTGCACAGCACAATCTAGTACAGGTAATGTCCCAGGCATCTCGTGCGATGCAAGGCTTCCTTGCTAACTGTGTGCCACACACGTGACAGTGACATAGAGCCGCTTCAACTTTGGCAGTTAGCTGATGCCAGGAGCAGGAGTCAGGACTCTCCCTCTGGTCTTCCTACATGTCAGATGGACACACAGCTGGGTCCCAGTCCCGTCCTCCTCTTCTTCAAGCATGGCGCTACAGGGCCAGACTTCAGTGAGTAACTAAGTCCATCCAGGCAGCTTCCTCCCGTCATCGCTGCTGCCTGATTGGCTTGTACCTTTGGTCAGGGGGTACTAAGGTTAGAGAGTGAGCCTGAGGAGAGGACTTCTTGGGGACATGAATATTGGCACTGCAGCAGGGACACTGTGGCCACTAGGAATCTTTATACAGTGGAACCTCGGTTCACGACCATAATTCGTTCCAAAACTCTGGTCGTAAACTGAGTTGGTCGTGAACCGAAGCAATTTCTCCCATAGGATTGTATGTAAATACAATTAATCCGTTCCAGACTGTATGAACTGTATGTGTATATATATATATTTTTTAGTTTTTAAGCACAAATATAGTTAATTACACCATAGAATGCACAGCGTAATGGTAAACTAAATGTGAAAAAACTGAATAACACTGAGAAAACCTTGAACAACAGAGAAAACTAACACTGCAATAGTTTGCGCTATAGTGCTAGGAACCGCTCGCTAAAAACACTTTTTTTAATGAGTTTCCCGCGCCTGTGTGTGTGTGCGTCTCTCTTTTGCGAGCCTGGAGCGCCTGTGTGTGTCTCTCTAGAGCGCTCCTGTGTGTGTGCGCCTCTCTTGCGTGTGCTCCTGTGTGTGTGCGCGGCTCTCTCTGTCTCTTGCTGCCTCTGTGTGTGTGTGTGTGTGCCGCGCTCTCTCGCTCTCTCGCTCTCTCTCTTGCTCCCTGCACAGGAAATGCACAGGGAGAGACTGAACATGTACAAACCGAAAGGGAACCTGGCTTGTTCGTATACCGAGTGTGTGGTCGTGAACCGAGGCAAAAGTTTGGTGAACTTTTTGGTCGTAAACCGAGTTGTACGTGTTCCACTGTATATAATACACTACCGTGGCTATTTGTTTGTCTGTCCAGGATTTTAAATCACCTGTAGCTCGCAAACCTTTTGAACTATTGACCTGAAATTGGCACATATATACTACATGACATCTACTATCCACTTTCGGGATGATGATTGACCTCCAAGGTTATTCATGTTTTTATTTTTATATTATTTTTTTGTAAAATCAACTCATGGCAGCAGCCAGCAGGGCGGCCGTGTGGCGCATGTGTACAGGCGCCGTTCTCACCCCTACCACCTTCATCATCACTTCCCCTACCTCTTCATATCTTAAATCATTCTTGAGGGAGATTGAAGACTTAAGTGCCACCTTAAGTGAAAAATTAAGAAAACTTACTAAGTAATTGCAACACAAACACTGACTTAATCAGTTTTAACGTGAAAAGATGCTGACGAAAGAAGAGAAGAAGTGGGCTGCTAGGGTGGGGAAAAGAAGAGCTGCTCAGGAAGCAGCAAGCACATCAACCTCGGAGCAAATGAATGCTAAACGTACAGAGAAGGAGGATGAAAACTAGGAATGCTCAAATCAAGTGTATTCACAGCACATTATCGTGCAGTGCACCATTACTGGTCTATCATATTATAAATGACTTTGCAAGATAGTCAATGTGTGTCTGATTTTAAAAAGACTTTTATTTGCAATGTTAAGTCCTTCAATTTGCCAGCCATGTTTCTAATATTATTTATTTGTTGTGCTTCCTTTTTCTAAATAAAGTTTGCAGAGTCTGTTAAATAAGTTATTAACATGGAAAGTGGTTCTATTTTATTTTTTTATTGTTTTATGTAAGTTTTGTATGTTTTGGTACATACACAATTTAAATGCAAAATAGTTCTATTGTTATATTATTATTTTAATATTCTATTTATATTTATTTAATTGTAATTAAATAAGTGATTAAAGTGTGTGGTAATAGTATATTGTGTGTGTGTGTGTTTGTGTATGATGGTGGAAGGGGTGGAAGGTGGTTGACAGCTTTTCTTGCCTGGGGCACCAAATAGGTCAGAAACAGCCCTGGCAAAAGCCTTCTCAAATGGTGTGTAACTGGGGTTGAATAGTTATCATCCATTCAATCCGCTTTTCCAGTCAAGGGCTGAAGGAAGCTGATTAATACTCTGGGAGCCTCATTGACAAGGCAGAGGCTAGCATTGGATTGGGGGACTGTCCATCACAGGGCCCACTGACACTCACACAGGGTCTACTCAAAATTGGCAATTATCCAAAGGACAGGGTACACTCATGTACATTTCAGCCTTGGGCCAATCTAGAGTTTCCGGTATGATAACATGTATTTCACTGGGATGTGTGAGGAAACAAAAACATCTGGAGAAAACCAACATGAATGTTGAAAGATTTTGGAAATTCCAAATAGATGTGTAGGACAACTGGTTACTCAGCATCAGCACTCACAGCTGCATTACTACTCGTCTTTTAGTGGGACCAGGGTTTTATTCTTGTAGTAGTAATCCCTACTGCCATAATATAAAGTGCAGTGGTCTTGGGATGGAAAAAGTGCTAGTATTCAGAAAATCTAGTAGAAGAAAACAAAGAAAATGAAGGCAAAATCCACACCAAACAAGTTTAGAGTCACCAATTTACCTAACATGTATATCTTTGGTATATGGAGGGAAATTTCAAAGATAAAAAATATATGTCACAGCAGATGAAGACTTTAACTACAGAACAATGAAACAAAGGCTCTTCAGGCTAATATAAGGGATGTCTCATTAGTCTCAAAATTTAAATCCAGACTCAATGTTTATAGACGTAGCCTTAGTATAGTGTGCCTTTACCAGGGCTGCTGGTTGGGCACTTCAAATTAGAAAACCTCTGATAGTTACTTTGCCTCAGTAGTGACATTCACCATTACCAACTGTTACTGACCCTTTCACATTGTCATTCTCTCTTTTTTTACTTTCTTGTATACAAAGTATAGGGAAAGTATTGTAATTGTCCAAAGACTCGATATTGTGATTTTGATGAATCTCGACATTTTAGACCATCCCTGAATTTATCGAATATAAATTATAGGGAAAGTATTGCAATCCTCCAAAAATTCCATTTTGAGATTTTGATGTATCTCGATGTTTTTGACCTCCCTGAGTCCGAAAATACTATTTTTGGAATTGTGTTTGTGTTTGTGGGTGTGTGTGCGTGTGTGCGTGTGTGTGTCTGTGTGTATATAAACACGATAACTTGAGTACACTTTCACTTAGGTCAACCAAATTTTGCATACAAGTATTAAATAGAAAACAAATTTCTATCAACTTTTGGGCTATTTGCACTAACTGGAAGTGGTACTGCAGAGTCTGATTTATTCAACTTTACATTTATAATTATTGTTCAATATATTATTAATTTGATTTGATTTGCTGTTGATGGTTCTTTAATGTACATAATATAAAAATATAATCATTGTCTTGCGGTTTACTCCTCAAATATTCATCCCCATATCTGAGTATACAAGAAAGTCTACAGAAGACCACTCCCAATTTTTAAACAATGATATGGAATAAGACATCATAATGATGACATGTCATAATGATGAATGTTTGGCATAAAATGTGGGAACACCGTACAATCATGTGATTTATGGACTCCTACATGTTACTAAAAGAGGAGAGTCAGGCAAGCTGAATTTTGATTTTTCTTTTGACAGAACTACCAGAGGTTTAACTGCATAAGAAGCATTGTTTAAATTTTCCCTACCATCATGAAAATCGGCCAAATGTTCTGTTAGCAAGATTACTGTTATTTGTCAGCCAAAGCACATTAATGTGTGTACTATATATGCATAAGGCTAAATGATGCAAGGTTGGATACATATCTACCAGTGCTTAGAATGTGTCAAATGGTGTAAGTATTTTTAATAAAAAATATTTTTTAGTAAAAAGGCTAAACTATCTGTCTCATATAGTGTCTTTCAATCTATTGTAATAGGAGTTGACATTAGAATGAGGTTCTGGCAGGGATGGATGGTGTTTCTCCTCCCAGACAGGACTATAAAATGAGTGATGGCCATCTAAGACTATATACTCTCCCACAAGTTAGGTGTCAGCTTTCCTGGACTTGTGAACCCAAACACTCATAAGGGTATGTTGGAAACTACAGTTACATTGGGCACTCCTGTTGGGTGCCATGGGTGCCACCAGAAGGAAATGTAGGAGATAATTATTCCTGCTTTGAGGGCCTTCCACATTACCTGACAATGCTTCTGCAGTGCAATATTGTGGCGCCCAAAGTACAACAACAATAACAACAATGTATTTCTTGTATAGCCCAAAATTATACAAAGAATGCCTAAATGGGATTTAACAGGGCCTGTTTTTTGAGGTCTGCCCCCACCAGATTTAACTCCGAAAGAAGACAAGGAAAAAAAAACCTTGTTGGTGAAAAAAAGAACTGCTGGGTCCAACATTAAAAGGAAACCTCAACTTGGTTAGGGAGTCAGAGTTGGGTGGGAGGAGGAGAACAACACTTGCCAAGGAGGGAGAGGTTTGGAAGGAGGCAAAAAAGAATCAGTATTTTCTCCTCTGTTCTATTGGGCTGGCTGTAGGGTGCTCAACTAAGTGAGAAGAAAACAAATAACGTTAAAGTACTTCTGTAAATAAAAGCACTTTATCTGAACCAATGACTGTGCTGCTTCAGTTGTGTCAAGGGCTTGGAGTTCAGATATGCTCCCTATCTATCTATCTATCTATCTATCTATCTATCTATCTATCTATCTATCTATCTATCTATCTATCTATCTATCTATCTATCTATCTATCTATCTATCTATCTATCTATCTATCTATCTATCTATCTATCTATCTATCTATCTATCTATCTATCTATCTATCTATCTATCTTCTCCCTGTCCTTTAGTCTTCCAATTAGTGTGGTCTGGAGTAGGTGTTTCTGTGGTTTGGTGGTGGTGGACTGGGTGCTGAGTATCATCTCTTCTAAATTCTGCATTTCTTTTTTTCTCTTTTTTCTTCATTTTCATTATTTGTTAAGGTTACACAAAGATTTTTTGATCAGAGAGGACGCAATACGCTATGGTTTATCACCAAGAATGATTCAAATCTTTTGAGAAAACATGCAGTAAAGTTACTGGTTGAACCCACCATTTCTATTGAAATGTGTATCATGGAAGTCGAAAGGGCAGTGGGATGTAAAAATGTGAGATCTGCCTCCAGAATGAATAAGGCAGTAGTGGTGTTCTTGGACAGTGAAGCATTATGGCCCAAACTGATACAGCAGCGGCTTGTAATTAATGGTTCTTTAATATCTCTTTTGCTGTTATCGGCCACTGCTTGTAAAGTTATTATTTCAAATGTCCTAACTTTTATAAGTAATAAAATGTCACTTTACAAACTGTGCAGATATGATGAAGTGATGTCAGACATTGTTATGATTTCTCTTGAGTGTCAATCCCCCGACTTGAAGCATGTCGTCTTATTCAGGAGACAGCTTTATATGATTCTAAATGGCTCTAACGATGAGATTAACGTGGTGTTATGATTTAAAGTTGAAGGTTTGGAGTATGTGGTGTTTGTATCCTCTGAGAACAAGAAATGTTTTAATTGTGGTAAAGTGGACCATATAGCTGTTGATTACAAAAGAGACAATGTTTATTTATATGAAGACGAAGATAACGGTCTCTCTTTCTCTCCTAGGACATGAAGCGGAGCGAAAGTGGAAAATGGTCAACTAAAAGATGCAGTGCATTGTTGAAGAACACCGGACACTTGAGAGTCAGATTCAGCAACTCTTAGCCAGTATGTATGATGTATTTGTTATTGGGGATTCAGTTATACACAAGCTCAATATTTCTTGCCCTAAACAGAAATCTTTAGTTTCTCGTTTGCCCGGTGCACTCGTACAAGATATTAAGAGCAGTGTGCCAACAATCTTCAAGAAGCAACACAAAGACAGGGCTGTTGGACCCATCATACTACATGTGGGCATAAGTGACATTTGATATTGACAGTCGGAGGGTCTAAAGATGGACTTCACAGCAGTAATTGAAGCCATGAAAGAGAGGAGCCTGGCTGTGAGAATCATCATTTTAGGTCGCCTGCTTCTGGCTAGAAAGTCAGATGAATCCTATAGTTGTCTGCTGGCCTTGAACAAGTGGTTGAGAGGCTTTTGCAAAAAACAAAGCATCATTTTTGTGGACAAATTATTTGTTAGTTGTGATTGTACTTTGGAGATCCATGTTATTGTATATGGTGTACCACAAGGATCTATTCTGGATTCGCTGCTCTTTTCAATCTACGTGCTTCCATTTGGTCAGATTATCTCAAAGCACAAGGTAAGCCACCATAGTTATGCAGATGACACACAACTTTATTTATCAATAGTGCCTGATGACCCTAACACTCTTGGCTCTCTGATCCAATGTCTTAATAAAACAGAAATCTTAGTGATTCATGCTATATAGAGATATTAGAAATTAACTTGATTCCTTAGGATTAAAAGTCGAGATGGAGATAAAGAATTTAGGGGTAATCAATGACTCTAACCTAAACTTTAACTTACATATTAACCAAATTACAAGGACTGCATTTTTTCATTAAGGAATATAGCAAAAGTTAATCCTCTAATAACTTTACAAGACACTGAAAAATTAAGTCACACTTTTGTTTTTAATCAGATAGATTACGGTAATGCACTCCTAATAGGACTATCTAAGAAGGACATCAATCAACGGCAATTAGTGCAGAATGCAGCAACCAGAATCTTAACTAGGAAAACAAAATCTGAGCACATCTCACCATTTTTAATGTTGTTACGTTAGTTACCCATGTCGTTCAGAATTGACTTTACAATTTTTTCTAATCTATACTAATTAATAAAAGGCAAAGCCCTCACTGACTCACTGACTCACTGACTGACTGACTGACTGACTCACTCACTCACTCATCACTAATTGTCCAACTTCCCGTGTAGGTGGAAGGCTAAAATTTGGCAGGCTGATTCCTTACAGCTTACTTACAAAAGTTAGGCAGGTTTCATTTCGAAATTCAACGCGTAATGGTCATAACTGGAACCTCATTTTTGACAATATACTGTAATGGACGGC